>NC_064615.1:838973710-839276741 GCF_023898315.1 Schistocerca nitens
AACTGCCATCGAATTTCGTAGCACTAAAAAGTAGACAGCAATATGATAGCGTATTTGGCTACAGCAAGAATAAAACCCTTGTGTCGTGTGTCCTGAAAAAAGGGAAAACTGTAGTCCTCCTATCGAGTATGCATGTATCGTCAAGTGAGGTTTCGGAAGGTTTAGAGAAAAAACCAGCAATTATTCTACACTATAATGACACCAAATCTGGAGTTGATGTAGTTGACAAACTCTGTGCAACCTACAATGTAGCTAGGTCAACAAGAAGATGGCCTATGGTGATTTTTTTTCCACCTGTTGAACATTGCAGGCATCAACTCAAGAGTAATTTTCTTGGGCAACAAGAATAAATAGTCAAATCGGCGCGAGTACCTCAAAACTTTGGCTCTGACTCTACTGCAAGATCATCTCAAAAGAAGAGCTCTTATTGTGACTCTACCTGATGATATAAAGCCAATGCTAGTAAAGTACAAACCTAAAGGAAAAGAGCAACAAAATGCTGAACAATCCTTGGAATCAGAAGACAAGAAAAGAAAAAGGCGCCACTCATTCTACAGGGAGACAAAAAAGACTTGTCTCAGCAACTATACGTGTGAAAATTGCGGTCACATCTTTGTTTGTAAAAGCACACAAAAATAATTTGTGAACAATGTCTTTCTGTAGAGGGCAATCAGTAAAAACAGACATGCTTTGATTAGTTCAATAATTTATTTGTATCTATAATAAAATCAATTTTTAAAAGAGGTTCATGTACTTTTCCATTATAAAATGTCAAATACACTCCTTGAAATTGAAATAAGAACACCGTGAATTCATTGTCCCAGGAATGGGAAACTTTATTGACACATTCCTGGGGTCAGATACATCACATGATCACACTGACAGAACCACAGGCACATAGACACAGGCAACAGAGCATGCACAATGTCGGCACTAGTACAGTGTATATCCACCTTTCGCAGCAATGCAGGCTGCTATTCTCCCATGGAGACGATCGTAGAGATGCTGGATGTAGTCCTGTGAACGGCTTGCCATGCCATTTCCACCTGGCGCCTCAGTTGGACCAGCGTTCGTGCTGGACGTGCAGACCGCGTGAGACGACGCTTCATCCAGTCCCAAACATGCTCAATGGGGGACAGATCCGGAGATCTTGCTGGCCAGGGTAGTTGACTTACACCTTCTAGAGCACGTTGGGTGGCACGGGATACATGCGGACGTGCATTGTCCTGTTGCCGGTCTAGGAATGGTAGAACGATGGTTTCGATGACGGTTTGGATGTACCGTGCACTATTCAGTGTCCCCTCGACGATCACCAGTGGTGTACGGCCAGTGTAGGAGATCGCTCCCCACGCCATGATGCCGGGTGTTGGCCCTGTGTGCCTCGCTCGTATGCAGTCCTGATTGTGGCGCTCACCTGCACGGCGCCAAACACGCATACGACCATCACTGGCACCAAGGCAGAAGCGACTCTCATCGCTGAAGACGACACGTCTCCATTCGTCCCTCCATTCACGCCTGTCGCGACACCACTGGAGGCGGGCTGCACGATGTTGGGGCGTGAGCGGAAGACGGCCTAACGGTGTGCGGGACCGTAGCCCAGCTTCATGGAGACGGTTGCGAATGGTCCTCGCCGATACACTAGGAGCAACAGTGTCCCTAATTTGCTGGGAAGTGGCGGTGCGGTCCCCTACGGCACTGCGTAGGATCCTACGGTCTTGGCGTGCATCCGTGCGTCGCTGCGGTCCAGTCCCAGGTCGACGGGCACGTGCACCTTCCGCCGACCACTGGCGACAACATCGATGTACTGTGGAGACCTCACGCCCCACGTGTTGAGCAATTCGGCGGTACGTCCACCCGGCCTCCCGCATGCCCACTATACGCCCTCGCTCAAAGTCCGTCAACTGCACATACGGTTCACGTCCACGCTGTCGCGGCATGCTACCCGTGTTAAAGACTGCGATGGAGCTCCGTATGCCACGGCAAACTGGCTGACACTGACGGCGGCGGTGCACAAATGCTGCGCAGCTAGCGCCATTCGACGGCCAACACCGCGGTTCCTGGTGTGTCCGCTGTGCCGTGCGTGTGATCATTGCTTGTACAGCCCTCTCGCAGTGTCCGGAGCAAGTATGGTGGGTCTGACACACCGGTGTCAATGTGTTCTTTTTTCCATTTCCAGGAGTGTATTTCTGTTAATTTGAAAGTGTAATGAGCCTGATGTTCACTTCTGTATTTGTAAAATCTTTAACAATAAAGGTAACAGCAATTTAAAACAAAAACAAAAGAAAAAGAACCTGTAAACAAACAAAAAAACCACAAAATCGTCGCATGTATCCACGAGATACATCGCGACTAGTGGCGTCATGAAAGTTGACGCGCCTGCTGGAGGGCTAGAAGCAAAGAAGTATCAGTAAACATAGGGTCTAAAATGCATACCTTAAGAGCTGTGAGCAATTTTTCATCGTCAGTACAGTGAAGCAAATCTCTTCCACTGCAAGCTCTTTGCTTTCCATATTTTGGGAAGTGATAATATGGACCAAAACAAGGAATGTTTACTGGTAAACATGTGTTATAAAATGCATACCTTAAAAGTTATGAGCACTTGTTTATTAGAAGACTTGTGTCTCAAAGCACTCAAAATGAACAAGTGCTTATAGCTCGTAGGCGACACAAGCTTCCGCTTGGGGAGCCAAGCTGAGAGGGGCGCCAGAGTCTATAAATCCTTAAGATTTCTATGCAAGACGTTCCACAATTAGTAGCTGCTGATTGGGGCGTCAAGCTGAGAGACGCACCCAGGTGTGTTATTTGTATACAGTGTTTATCATAGTTAGTAGTGAAAAGGGCACGGATGAAATTGTACAAGGGAGAAAGGGTCGAAAGGGGGAAGGGGCGGTAAATTATGAGTCGCTTGTGAGGAAAATATCCTCCAACCAGCCCTGGGAGCTCCAGTCACTGAAAAGTGGTCTTATAAACGATGCACACTCTGCAGGATGGCATTTTGCAACAGAAGAAAGTTTCGCCCTCATTAAAACTTTTCAGCTTGGTAGGTATCCTAAGTTCGTAAAGAAATCTAACCCTTTCATCTCCACGAGTACATTATATTTAACGACAATCAGAATTTTAATAGGAGTGCTATCTTCCTGCGAAGTGCTGTGTCAATAGGGGAAAGAAAAGCTAGCCCTGATTGCTTGCTAGGTAGTCTCCGTTGATAAAGAAAATTAACGCTTTCGTTTCGGAGGCTACATTATATTTAATGGCATCCAGAAATTTCAGGAGAGTCCTATCTTTCTACAAAGCGCAGCGTCAACATAAGAAAGAAAACGTAGCCCTAAGTGGTAGACGCAGCACGCAGGGGAAACGATGAAAGTGAAGTAGAAAATGTATAACAGTTGATTGAGGTCGAGAGACCCAGAGGAAAGAGAAAAGTTTTTGCATATAAAAAAATGGGAAAGAAACTATTAACTAGCAAAAATGAGATGTGGTAAAAGTGATGTGAGGAGACACAGGTACGGAGAGTACGAAGGTAGCAGAAGTCTGGAAAATAGTGAAGAAGAAAAGTTATGGCATAAGGGCAAATATTACAAGTATCGGCATTAGCGTATGAGAAAACAGGTATAAGGATATAGAAAACTATACTTCGAGAATGAACTATCCTTGGGAAATGAAAATCCAGTAACCACAGCAGAAGTGGTCAGTGTTACAAACTCTATTGGCAGGTTGTACCGTCAAATCACAAAATATGAGTAGATGGGACGTTGATAGACGTTGAAAAGCAGATTGGTTTGGAAGGGAAGATCTTGTAAAGGAAACATTTTTATTTTAAGTTACCTAACGGCAAAGAGACTTGAATGGAATCTGAATAGTCATTTAGTGTTTACAGATCAGGAGAACGAGTATGACATAGTGTCGCTGAAGAAACTGTATGGACCCCTGTGGAAGATGGGCTTGAAAAATGTCAGATGTATATGCAGCCATATAAGTTTGCACAGACTGTAATAAAGTGGTATTTCGTCACATCATTACAAAAGGATTGAAACAGGGATGTTTCTTGTCTTCGACATTGTTTAAAACATGCATTCAGAAAGCGTCATACTTAAGGAGTATGAAATGTGAATAAATGGGTCTTCAGGTAATAAACGCTCAATGTATGTACACTTCGTTCATCGCAGATGATCAGCAAGTGATGGCTAGTGAAGAGGATGATATCTGCTTTGTGCTAAGAAAGTTGCTAGTATAATATAATAAGTGGGAACTGAAAGTGTAGCATCCTATCGGAGAGCGGAACAAGTATTTCGGAAATACGGCAACCAGTAGCCCATGGGAAAAGAAGCAGTCCCGATGGTAACGCTCTGTTATGGTCTAACATAAGTTGACAAGTAAAGAAAATGCTCTATAGGAGCATCTTAGAGCTCATAAAAGCTTATGGATATGAGTGTTGGGATCTTTCTGGAAAAAATAAAAACAAATTCGAGTATAGGCGGTATGGTTTTAAGAATATTTTCATTACATTTTAATAAAAATTTGATACCAAATTTTTGGAAAGTAAATATTAAATTTGACATAAATTATTTGGTAAATAATTATTATTACATGCTTTAACTTGCTATAGCTCTGATTCACAAATTTTATAAAATGAACCTACTTCCCTACATTATAAATCACCAGGGCTGTGGAAACAGTGTGCAGTTGGAGAATTCTACTACTAACAGAGATACAAATATGGTCTTTAATGATGAAAGTTTGAGTACCCCTCGTGCAGAATTCTCGGGAAAAAGAGAAAAGAGGTGCAGCGAATATGGAATTCGGAAAGTATGGTGTAAAGCGACAATAGGTCACGAAATCAGCCCATTCGCCTCGCCAACAACACTACAACATCAAAGCCGTGAGAAGTTGTAGATCGTGTAGCAGGCTAGCTACCAACGCAAATATCCAACAGCATAATGTAAGTAAGAAACGAAAAGTAAAATAGCCCACTGAAGGTAGCACAAAAAGTGCTGAAACATGTCTGGTAAAACAAAACTGAAAATGTGTCTTGCATAGGGCGGAATTCCTGATCCTGTTTTCATAACAAGCACAGACAAGAAGAAGAACTGCAACACCACAAGATGATTACAAAGAATATTAGTATTTTATTTATGGAACCGTATATATTTCTGTGGTTTTGGTAAGAGCCCTCGATACCGACTTCAAGGACTTAATGTGTGTGGAGCTTTAAATAGTTATAACAGTGCCACAAACCACTAACGTCAAATGTCTGACCTAAACACGTAACTCAGAAACGATTGTGTATTTTACTAAGACTGTAATACCAAGTGCTAAGATTGTTGACCTTGAGCGCCAATCCATGCAACAATGCTCTTTCGGGTAGGTGGTACTGCACACTGAGTTTTGTCTGGACGTATCGCACCGCAGGCCCCTATTATACAGCACTTCATGTCTTCGGAAATCATCTTTGTTTCGCTGGAGACCTGTTTCACTTTTCCCGTAGGTAAAAAAAGAAAATTCCAGGTATGCATCTTCTGGTGAGCGTATAGGCCATTTTGTGTTTTCTGGCCGTCATATACCGCCAATGATGTCCAGATATTGTGTAAAGGTCTTTAATTATCTGTGCGAAGTGGGCGGGACTTCCGTCATGTCTGAAACACATATGTCAGATGGGATGTCATCCGAAAATTACGTTTCACATATACCTAAAATCTTACATACAAACGTTTCATCACTTACAGATTTCGTACATTTTTTTTGAAGAATCGGCACGATTTTCACAGATATAGTCACAAAGCTGTTGACAGAGCGAAATTTTGGTCGTTTCGCTGATCCAAATTTACTTTACAATACCGACTGGGTCTGTATGAATTTTTCGTATTCTGCTACGAAAGCGCATTTCATTCCTTTCTTCAGTGATTTTCGTTATGTTTTACTAGCTTTGCCCACTTTCTTGCACATATTTCAGACTACTTTTAGTGATCATTATTTTAAATGTTGTCTTACAAGAACGTACCATTTCTCGCGCATCGAGAATACTAACAGATGAATTAACTTATGCAACTTATCTCAACAATTTACCAGATGATAACGACTTTGCCGATGTAGAATGATAAAGGAGATAATTTTTATGCAGGTGATGCTAATAATCCTGCAGGTTTAGATTTTGGTGTGATTTTTGAAAGAGCTTTAGTTTTTCAAGTAATATTTGAAACACGTTTGGAAGGATGTACACCAGTGGACGTCGAAATTAGGTTAGCTGAGACTGTAGAGGAATACGAAAAGCCAGAGATAAGATGAGCATACAATTTCTCGCAGAAGGAGAAACGTCCATGAGCCCAAAATTGACAGAAGATGGCTAAAACGACAAACGGATACTGGTGGGTACTAAAAGTGAAACTGAAGGTAATTAGTTTAAGGGCGGTTATTGCACAGACTTGGCTCCAGCAGAAATCAATGTAGGAACTTTCTTTCACGACCCAGTCAAGGGAACGTGGTAGTGCATGAGACAGCTACAGACGAGATGTTAGTCCTGTCCAAGGAATTTTTACAGCATAAAGCGTGCCAAAGAAACCTCGGTGCGACTCAAAATAGCAAAATTTTGAACCTTAAGGAAGAAGGCCTGTTCTCTTTCGTAGGGATAATTTTTTCACGGGGTACCATAAGTTTGCGCCACGTAAGAATAACAGGTTTTTAGTGAAGAAATTTTGTGTTCACTCAATAAAAACAGATCAATTCGACAGGCGCTCTTTAATATACATTTGAAAAATTCTTGCATTCCGTCAATTAATACACACGACCTCTATGAAGTGCTTCCTTTGATTTCTTTTATAATTAATCATTTCCAATCATTTGTCATGAAAGAGAAACACTGAGTGTAAATGAGTTAGTCATGTTGTTCAGTGGGAGAAGTTCAGTGAAGCAGTGCAAGCCAAGGAAACTTGTAAAACGCAGCTACAAACAGTGGAATACTACAGACCAGCAATACTGGACTCTTGCCATTGACACTGATCAAGAAAGAGATGAACTTCTGGAGAAGGAAGCTGAAAATGATACACTCCTGGAAATGGAAAAAAGAACACATTGACACCGGTGTGTCAGACCCACCATACTTGCTCCGGACACTGCGAGAGGGCTGTACAAGCAATGATCACACGCACGGCACAGCGGACACACCAGGAACCGCGGTGTTGGCCGTCGAATGGCGCTAGCTGCGCAGCATTTGTGCACCGCCGCCGTCAGTGTCAGTCAGTTTGCCGTGGCATACGGAGCTCCATCGCAGTCTTTAACACTGGTAGCATGCCGCGACAGCGTGGACGTGAACCGTACGTGCAGTTGACGGACTTTGAGCGAGGGCGTATAGTGGGCATGCGGGAGGCCGGGTGGACGTACCGCCGAATTGCTCAACACGTGGGGCGTGAGGTCTCCACAGTACATCGATGTTGTCGCCAGTGGTCGGCGGAAGGTGCACGTGCCCGTCGACCTGGGACCGGACCGCAGCGACGCACAGATGCACGCCAAGACCGTAGGATCCTACGCAGTGCCGTAGGGGACCGCACCGCCACTTCCCAGCAAATTAGGGACACTGTTGCTCCTGGGGTATCGGCGAGGACCATTCGCAACCGTCTCCATGAAGCTGGGCTACGGTCCCGCACACCGTTAGGCCGTCTTCCGCTCACGCCCCGTCTTCAGCGATGAGAGTCGCTTCTGCCTTGGTGCCAATGATGGTCGTATGCGTGTTTGGCGCCGTGCAGGTGAGCGCCACAATCAGGACTGCATACGACCGAGGCACACAGGGCCAACACCCGGCATCATGGTGTGGGGAGCGATCTCCTACACTGGCCGTACACCACTGGTGATCGTCGAGGGGACACTGAATAGTGCACGGTACATCCAAACCGTCATCGAACCCATCGTTCTACCATTCCTAGACCGGCAAGGGAACTTGCTGTTCCAACAGGACAATGCACGTCCGCATGTATCCCGTGCCACCCAACGTGCTCTAGAAGGTGTAAGTCAACTACCCTGGCCAGCAAGATCTCCGTATCTGTCCCCCATTGAGCATGTTTGGGTTTGGATGAAGCGTCGTCTCACGCGGTCTGCACGTCCAGCACGAACGCTGGTCCAACTGAGGCGCCAGGTGGAAATGGCATGGCAAGCCGTTCCACAGGACTACATCCAGCATCTCTACGATCGTCTCCATGGGAGAATAGCAGCCTGCATTGCTGCGAAAGGTGGATATACACTGTACTAGTGCCGACATTGTGCATGCTCTGTTGCCTGTGTCTATGTGCCTGTGGTTCTGTCAGTGTGATCATGTGATGTATCTGACCCCAGGAATGTGTCAATAAAGTTTCCCCTTCCTGGGACAATGAATTCACGGTGTTCTTATTTCAATTTCCAGGAGTGTATGTTGGGAGAAAGGGTAATTTTATGTTTCTCAACGGTGTTTTGAGTGAGATACAGGAGACGTATCTTGATAAGTTTTTGCCTCCGTTGCCATTTTTGAAAGGATAAAAGTAGAGAATAGCCTGTGACATAACAAGGATAAATGGGAATGGTTTTTCATCTGGCATTTCACCATCTAAAGAAATGAGAGACTCAGACCATAGGATGTCATCCTCTGGAATAGGATGCAGACGGATAGCATCAGGGCCGACTGCATAAAGCGTTTAACTTTAAGCTACGGCAAAAAATGACCTCAGATCAAGTCTAACCTAGAAATCTGCGTTATATAAACATTAATCCCAGACTGTATCGCCATGAAGTCGGATCATACTTTACTGCTGAAAATACGTGGTTCACAGTCTGATTCCTCTGCAATTGTGTTTATAGTATGATGGCATTAGGAAACATCGCTTTTGTTTTTAGCAAATACAAATCTAAATAACAAAAAAGTTGTTATCAACACAAATATGGTAAGTAAATATAGACTACGCCACTCACACGTCCCTGGTGCTAGAAAAACTTGTTCTTTGGATCTCGAAGTATAAAAAAAGGAAATTACCGAAATTACAAAACAGTTATCGGGAGACGACTCGTAATTTATTTCAAAGGGATTTCATACACACTTAGCAGCAGAGTAAGAAAGGAAAATTGGAAATATTTGCAGTGATCAGTTAAGGACTAGAATTTTGACACCAGCCAATAACGATTCAACATGTTTTATACATGCTCCGTCTCTGGTCGAGTGGCAGTAAATAAGTATTTACTGAACACTTCCTGCTACGACAAGTCCACGTGCTTTGATGAATGAAACATAAACAAGTGTTTACCAGTAAGCCATGAACCATGTAACTGAGAATAAAGTATTTCGGTTGCTCAGAGTTTGCGGGGTAGACTGCAGTGTAAGACACTTCGTGTTCGAAACCATGTTTGTTCCCGTTTCTTTTCATTACAACTTTATCTACTGTATTGGTCATAAAGACAGTTATAACAATCCCATACGATTCCATACCATAAAATCGAAACCACGTCATATTCTGTGTTTTCCGAGCGTCTGGACCATCGTTGGGCAAACTTCGGCGTGCCACAATTCTACGCGGTGTGAACTACATTGTTTCGCTTCATTTACTTCATTGATACATGAGTATTCCGATTTGTCCACTGAGGACGACGACGATGACGAGATCCAACGACCCCTCCC
Organism: Schistocerca nitens; assembly: GCF_023898315.1. Lineage (NCBI taxonomy): Eukaryota > Metazoa > Arthropoda > Insecta > Orthoptera > Acrididae > Schistocerca > Schistocerca nitens. The sequence continues at coordinate 838,983,339 of NC_064615.1, forward strand.
CCATGTTCTGTGAAAAGGTGAGCCCACTATTGGAGTTAAATAGCAAGACGTTTATACTGAGGTTTCGTTTGGAGAAAAGTACTGTACAACATTAGGAAATAAAGTTCATAAACTACCTGATGAGACCAAGCAAAGAAAACCAGACACTGACTGTAATGTGTATGTTGCTGTTAATCTGAAGATTTTACGCAACAGGAACCTTCCAAAAGATGGTTGGTGATCTTTTTAAAGGAGCTGTAGCAACAGCTTGCGGAGCAGTCGATAACGCTTTGCCTCATTGAAAAATAAATACATAAAAATGCCTATGTATTAAAATGTCGTTAGGAACACCCAGTGTAATTTTTGGCAAATAGCGCATTTTCCTGACTTTTAGGCGCTATTAATTGCACTCATATCCCCATGATATCACCTGTTGGTGACAATGCTGAGATGTTTAGAAATCATCATGAGTGGTTGTCTTTAATCGTACAAATGATCTCAGATGCTAAGCTGCGATGTCTATATATCGTGGCTACAAAGCCATAATCTGCCCCTGACAGGAACATTTTCGGAGACTCAAGCGTACATGCTCAGTTGAAAACAGGAGAAATTGTGGAAGGTATTCTTTATACATAACTTTATACTATAATTGTGCCCACAAGAAAAACAAATCAGCAGTTGAAAGAATGTTTGGAGTACTAAGGGATGGTTTCCTTATTTGAACTTAGGACTCAGAGTGAATATAAATTGCGCAGCAGTTATAACAGCTGCAGCATTTGGCTTGTACATTGTGGCTGTCAATGTAACAGAGGAGGTGCCTAAAACAGATTGCGCACATTTACTTGGCCCCTGAGCGGGCGCTGCTGGGAGCGGAAGCTTGCGATGAGCTCGCAGCACATTGGCTGACGAGACAGCCCCCCCCCCTCTTTTTATCCAGAGCACACAGATTATAGCTTATAGCGTATAAAAGAAACGAACACGTAATAGATCAATGTGTCGTTAGAGGCACAATGTACAGCCTCTTCGTTAATTTTTGTAGGTAATATTAACAATCACTACACTCAACAGCGCAGATGAATCATCACTATAATCACAACAGCTACTTACTGTCACAACGCACAATACTGTTCCGTAACTAAGGTTGGCAACAAGATCAAACACGAAGTCAAACGATCTCTGCCGATCACAGAGGAGCCAACTAAAGCTGGGAGAAGAGTGTACACAGAAATTCCACTACCTGCAGAACATTTAGGCAACAGCGGTCGTAATGCAGTGATGGCGGCGTTTATTAATAATGTACCTAAATAAAAAGTTAAAAACTGTAACAATTGTACAAAGTGTCTGTTTGAAAGCCAAATTTTTTTTTCCTTTCTTTTGGTTCTAGCTACCTCTCTGTCTCCTCGTTATTGAATTTTCTGTCAGAACGAGAACACCACGAAGCCGTGCGGGGTAGCCGTGCGGTCTCTGGCGGCTTGCCACAGTTCGCGCGGCTCCCCCCGTCGGAGGTTCGAGTCCTCCCTAGGGCATGGGTGTGTGTGTTGTTTTTATCGTAAGTTAGTTTAAGTTAGATTAAGCAGTGTGTAAGCCTAGGGATCGATGACCGCAGCCGTTTAATCCCATAGAACTTACCACAAATTTCCCAATTTTTCCAAGAACACCACGAATAATATTATAAACTACCTTTTACGGAACAAATTCTTTTCAGAACATTAATCAGCGCGTATTAAAATGTATATGGAACACCGTCTATAAATTCGAAATGAAAATCCGTCAGCGAAGAAATTCCAGTGGGCCACATACCAACAGAAAGAAGGTAGCAGGAATCACAGTGTAATGAGTTCGAAATTTGTACAAAAAATTGCAAGACTGGAAGAAATTTATAATGTGTCAGTTTAAAAGTGTGGTCATTTCATTTCTTTAAGTTCCAATTCCTCAATTTCGTTATCCATCTTGAGGCTTTCCATTCAATTTCCATATTTATTTTGAACGTTTCCATTCTCACTGCGTGTTCTGCAAGCAAGCAGTGTATAGTGTATATGCTCGAGGCATTCTACTCTTCTCATGTAAAACTGATAGTTCTTATCGAAAACATTTTCTGTTCTTTTGTTTTTGGGACGAGATTCTGACACTATAACACAATCCTGGCCTGCGTGTTGCGCATCTACCAGTAATTTTCAGTGCAAAATACACTATGTTGTGCTGTAACAGTAAAGTTAGTATATCATTTTATTGCATTACCTTTCTTAACAGCTCAACATAGACATTCTCTCCTTCGTTTTCATTTTCATTCTGATCAACAAGAGCCATATTTTCGTTTGAAGTTTCAGCTGTCTCCTCGTTCACTGATGTGAATGAAGTGCAACCTGAGTTATCTGAATCTGTATCGGAACAAATATGTAATGAATAACATTATAAACTACCTTTAACGCAGCATATTTGCTTCAAAAATTTATTCTATTGCATTAAAGTATTTACAGTTCACTGCACGCAACTTCAGCATGAAAATCTGTATCGCCATCGTAGGGGGTAGAAATGGGAAAAAGAGTGTGGCTTCAGGGCTGTACTTAGCTTTTGTCCACTTTTCGTAACAGTACGCCTGACGAAATTACCGCCTCCAGTTTTATGCATTTCAACCTTTAAAAGTTTTTACTCTGTTTTTGCTACAGTTTACATACCGCATACATAAATTAATTACCGACTACGCCTGAAGATTATATCTTGTCATACGCGAATGCTTTCTTGGCCCTATCCTTAGCATATTTTGAAACTCTTCCAATCACGATCTGTCGCGATATTACACGAAGAAGTAAACAGTAACTTCTCTCCGTGCTTTTACCTTGTTAGCTGCACTGACTTTATCTTCTTTTCTTTATTTTTTTACTCATTTATGCCTTTGTATTGGACCAACATAATTTCCTACAGCAAATCTTTCTCGTATTGATAAATGTTTGTGGATCACTCTTTTTCTTCTGTTTGCTTGCTTCTATTGTTTATACCATGATACTTCCGACAGTAAATATAATAAATACTGTGCACCTATTCTGTACGATAAATATCTGCGATCGATGCGCAATAATCATGTAGAGAGCTGATTTAAGTTGCCAAGCATATTACCTTTGATCAAATACGAATCTGCTTCAGTGGATCTAGTTTAGCGATGTGCAATAGAGCTGATTACTGACATAGTTCAATTTCTAACTTCCAATTTTACATTCAGGCAGGGAAGTTTATACAATCAGCCCACAGTGTCCTGCAGCAGAAAAGAACTACGGTAGATGCCCGCTATTGCGAAGTAATTGGGACAGAACACCACTCTCTTTAGCGGGAATTCGGACTAGGGAGAGTTCATGAATAATATAAACGTATTGACGTGTTAAGGACTAAATTAAGTGCAGGGACATCTGCTAGTGACCTCCGAAGACTCGTAGCGCAGGCGCCCTACCTATCCTTCTCCCCCCCCCCCCCCCCCACACACCCGCGTTCCAAACACGTCAGTGCAAATTCATTGTTAAGCTTTGTTCCGTGACTGTTGAGTTACTTTATCGGTAGATCATAGTGCGTTTTTTATTTATGTTCGTGAAATGTTAAACGTTTTACATGATAAGTAAACGAAGTAATTCTTCGTGTACTTTAAAACAAAAACCTAAAGTGTTAAAAAGATTGGACAAAGGGGAGAGTGCTACTGAATTATAACTCGAATATGGTGCTGCGAAACCAACTATTAGTGAGTGAAAAAAAAGTCGCTTTTAAATTGGCCAGTTTTGTTCTTCTCCAAGCGAAATAACTCTTGAAAAGCAGCAAACCACGACTGTGTCTTCATTCGAAAAATGTGACGTGGGCTTGTTCTCGGGGTTCACTCAAGAAAGGCAGAAAGGAGTCACCATTTCTGCCCTTTCCTAAAAGAAAAGGAGCTTAAACTGAACAACCTTATTGATTGTGACCCGTCATTTTCAGTTACCTGTGGTTTTCTGGACGTTAGAAAAAAGACACGGAATTAGACAGCTCACGATTGCTGGAGAGAAGCTATTAAAGACCTTGTTTCGTCTTAGAAATGCTCACCGCAACATGTTTACAACGTGGGTGTAACGGGACTGAATGAATTTTAAGGCTTTGCCTACCAAAAGTCTTGCTTCACAAGAAGAGCCTCTGCCCCAGGGTTTAAAAAGGACAAACAACGCCTAACTGACTTAGCTTGCAGAAACGTCTCGGCAACAAACTTCCGCTGATGGTAACAGCAAATGTGCGAAACCACGAGCGCTCAAAAAACATTAGCTGTATTACACAGCGGCGGCTAAAGAAAAGCCTCAAGGAGGGGGAGCTAAAGGTATCTTGAGCTACGTTTACTTTTACCGTAATAAAAAATAATCAAGTTTTATTTAAACTGATTATACACATATACAAGACAATGACATCTTATGATGTAAAAAACTTACAATTGTGGTTGTCCTCGTTGAATGATGAATTCTATGCGTCTATTGTTCCTGGTAAATTGGTTAATTATATCGTCGATAGGAAATCAATGTCAGGGTGGACGTTCAACAGAGCTAACTCATTAAGTCTGTCCTCCTTCACTGTCAACCTCAGCCATGTCTTTGTACGCCGCAATGTTGAAAAGCTTCTTTGCACTGGCGGAGGCGGCGCGGGTGGCAATGCGGATTCTCCCGCAATAGATCGGTGACGGCGGGGGGCGGGGGGGGGGGGGGCGTTGACCCCATACGTATCCGCCACTGGCATTTCAAGAATAAAAAAAATGCTGGTATGGAGCCAGACTCGTTCAGAAAAGGTTCGAGCACCAATTTGTCGCTAAAGTGACTACCTTCAATAGAGAAAATGGGTTGCCTAATCGTGCTCTGCTTTAAATGGTCAATGCTCCGTCCCACCCGGAAGGAACGCAACTTGTTTGTGGGGACATCAAAGCCGTTTTTCTGCCACCGAATGTAACTGCAGTTCTTCAGCCTACGGACCGTTGTATAAAAATACAGAGAAAATTCTGCTTCACACCTAACTTGAAAAGGATGAAAATGAAACCACATTCCTTTAAAATCTTAAGAAAATCACAATAAAAGATGTGATTTACGGGTTGACTGATGCATGAGATAACACCAATAAAGGCGAATCACAAAAACTATGGCAAAATCTCTGACCTACGTTGGAATTTGCTGAAACAAGTTTTACACCATTGAAAGACTGTGACCTTCGAGTAGTCAATAAAATCCTTGGTTATGAAGACACAGAAGAAAACTTTTGAGGGGTGTACTTGTGCTGACGACAAAGGCCACTAGGAGTACGGAGGCGGAGACGTCGCAGCAAAGGCCCAGGTTCGTTAGGTCGGGCAGACTAGGAGGAAGGAGAGCAGGTGAACGCTTACACTGAACTCGTGTCGCGCACAGACGCGGCGAATTCTCTTCGCCTAGCCTTACGCTCAGTCGAACAGCACGCTTCATCAACACCAAATGATCTTATATTCATGCGACGATGGCGGAATATTGCATCTTCAAGTCGAAAAAAAATTACTCACTTTACTTCTTTAGTGTGTGCAAATTGGCTACATTTTATGCAGAGCAGTTATTAAAACCAATTATAAAGAACTGTATAAATGGAGCCGACATGTACTGCATGCATCGTACTGTAAGTAATGAGCTTTCATTGCTCTATGGATTCAGGCGTTTTCATCAATCTTAGGCTCTATGCATGTACGTTTTTTCATGAACGTGTTTATAATTTCTCTTTTTTTTAAGTTTAAAATATCGATATTTTTCTGAACTGTGTTCGGAATTGGCGGATATTTTTGGAATAGCGGGATTCGCAGTAGCGGGACTACTGTACAACTGTTAAAGGAGTTTAGGAGACACATTACTCAAGGACTAGTGGTTCAGACGAATGCCAAGCGTATCACTCCAAACGCTAGAAACATGATCTGACAGAAAGCAAAACACGTAAAAAAAAAGGATTAAATTGGAATGTAAATGTAATTATTGCATCACATTGTTGGCTGGTATATACCACCGAGGGTGTTCAACCGCGTGTGGAAACGGGTGTTGTTCCTTCACGCACACTCGTTGGGCTATTCCCTTGCGGGTGCATGAGAGCTACGTAGTATGCGTATTTGTATAGTGCACGTGAGTGTAACGGGTGTGTGAACATTGTAGTGCTACGTTTGTGTTGTATATCGTCTCTCCAAAAAGTTCGGAGACGATTTTGTTCCTGGCATGTAAGCGATGTCATTGCAGTGACTACGGTGACAGCTTCAACTAAAAACGTAAGCGTCGTTCGTGCTTTGGACCAGTCAATTGTGAGCAGGCAATGATAAGTCGAGAACGTGCGACCGTGATGTTTCAACGTTTTAAATCACAAATCTCAATGGAGAAGCATCTCTAAATTAAGTGTTCAAGACATTCTCCAGAACGTTTTGAAGAAGAGAAAAATGGGTGCAAAGTCTGACGCGGCATCTAGACTCCTGAATAAATACAAAGAAGAGCTTTCACATTCCTAGACTTGATTGCAATAGAAAATGCGGACAATTCCTTACTGGAATAAATCATAACGTGTCATTAGACTTGCTGTTAAATTAACAGAAAACGACAAATAAAGAAATTCACATGAAGAATCAACGCTGCGAAAACATAACCGATATTGACTAACAGCTTCCCATGGTTGTAGTAAGAACGTTCTGTACATTATACTCAAATGGGGAGACATTTCGTAGAACACCTAAAGAATTAAAACCACCACATTTACGTTTCTCTACTATTTTGTTAATCCAGTCTTGAAAATTTTTGGACGGGGTATGGGGTGAAGCTCCGTGCCAACACTTAGCCAACTCGTCGCGAGAAATACAATAGGGCCAGCCGAGGACAGTGTTCCTATGTGACGAAAAAATTACAATCAGCAGGGTGACATGTCATAACGTCACTGGACGCTGCAGAAGATTTTTGCAATTTATGCAGGACTTTCGCGTAAGGTATGATGATCAGGAACTTTACGATACCACGTCTCCTCTCCTTGCCAGCCATAGTAGTCAGAATTTCATCCCTTTCCAGGTATCGAAACGACTTACCTCCGAGTCAAGTGCAATTGCAAAGGCGTGCATTATTGTTCAAGACTAGGGAGGCACGCTGGAAATTATCCCTCCTATGTCACTATCCACAATTCCTACTCCCGGACCTTCTATCCCGCCGACGGCGTGCCCCAAGGCTTTGTCCTTTCCCCTCTCCTCTATCTCCTGTACAAGGCTGATATGGCCAAAACTCCCCTGCCTGTTCATCTCTTTCCAATTTGCTGATGATACCATCTCCCTAGCCCTTTATCCTATGCTTCAACGATCCCAATGTACACTCCAAACCCACCTTGACCAGTTCACTACTTGGTGCAACCAGTGGTTCCTTCATATCAACCTCTCCAAGACCGCCAGCTGGGGTGGCCGAGCAGTTCTAGGTGCTATAGTCAGGAACCGCGCGACCGCTACAGTCGCAGGTTCGAATCCCGCTTTGGGCATTGATGTGTGTGATATCCTTAGGTTAGTTAGGTTTACGTAGTTCTAAGTTCTAGGTGACTGACGACCTCAGATGTTAAGTCCCATAGTGCTCAGAGCCATTTGAACCATTTTGAACCCTCAGAGACCCAGGCGATCATCATAGGCCGCACCACCCGCTCTGTCTGTCTCCATGATTTCTACCTAACCATTTATGGCTGTCCTGTCCACCTCACTGCTACCCTCAAATACCTTGGCCTTATCCTCGACCACCACCTCACCTGGATTCCCCATCTCCTTACCACTCAACACAAAGCCCACAACAGACTCCGCCTCCTGAAACTCCTATCTGGCCCGACATGGTGACTGCATCCTTCCACCATCCTTCACCACTATAAATCCTTGATCTACCCCATCCTTTGTTATGCTAGCATTGCTTGGATTTCCATCCCTCCCAGGTTCTATAACACCCTCCAAATCCTTAAGCACCATGCACTCCACCTCGCCTTCTATATCTGCCTTCTGTGCCCCATTTACATCCTCTATGACCTCATCCCCTTCCCCAACTTCTCCTTTTCCTTGAACACATCCGCACTCTGCATATTGCACACTGACTCGATCCCCACACCCCCAGTCGTTGCTACACCTTTACCATTGTGTCCTGCCCTCTCTACATCTCCACACCCTCCACCTCCTTTCCCAATGCAACTTCCAGCACCTACCCCTCCCAGATGATGAACTTCACCCTGACGTCTACTCCTCCTACCAACTCTAACCCCACCTTCCTCCTGCCTCCTCCTCAGGGCTCCCTCTCCTCCCCCTCTCTTCCCCTGAGCGTCTTTCCCCCCTCCTACACACCCTCCCTCTCTCATGCTCGCATTCAGTGTCTCTGCACTCTTTACTGTCTTGTCTTCCGTCTTCATCTCCCACCCTGCCCGTCTTCTGTCTCTTGGGGCGCCCCTTGCCCCACCTCCTTTTTCCTCTTCCTCCCGCCTCCCCATCCCCCGACCCCACTTTTTCTCTCCTCACCAATCTCCAGTCCCTCGGCAGCTCCTTACCTGTGGTTTGTTTATTCTTTTTGAGTGTTTTATCGTTTCAGGTGGTTTTGTTTTTTAAGTGTCTGACTCTCTGTGAATTTTATACTGTGGCCATCTTTTACCTTGTGTTTGACTCCAGCGATTTTAAGTACACAACGAATTGCCAGCTGTGCTCTTTTGACTTCATGTTGACTTTTTAATTGTCCCCAGTGTCCCATATTAGTGTATATTTTAACTCCCGTCATCTCCATTTACTGTATTTTTATGTCCCCCTTTCTAACCCCATTTTTATGTAAAAGTCTCCTTGTATTTTTGTTAAAGAATTTTGGCTGAAGAGTGATGGACTGTGTTGCTGCTAGCCCTCCCTTGACCATATGGATCAGGGAAATGAAATTACAATAAAGGAAAAAAAAAATGGAAATTTCTATGCTCAGTTCCAAAGACGCAAAGCCATGTGGGATGAATGGCTGGCAGACCCCGATGGACAGGTTCAACCGTTTTATCAGTAGGTTTCTCCTATCCTTCATGCCTGCAGGTATCTTCCCTCACGAAGTGTGCGTGTAAGCGTTTTTATTAAGTGTAGGTGAAAGTAATGTGTGTGTGTGTGTGTGTGTGTGTGTGTGTGTGTGTGTGTCTGCACGGTTTTATAGTGTAGTGACATGCTCGTGTTGGAGATGATGAAAAAAGGGGGAAAGCATGAAACCATATGTGGGTACACAGCCTTTTCCTTTAGAAGACCAGCAAGACTCTCAACGAGCTTATCGGATCGATCACTATCAACAGTGTCACATGCCCTCACTTTATGGAACACTTCTGAGATCCGTGAATTTAATACAGCACACTGACGAAGAGCCTGGTATAGCGACTTCACACCACCACCCCTCCTGTCCCCTTGGCAATAAAGGCAAAGGGGAAATTTTCAGCTGCACGCGATGTATACAAAGAGTCACCCATTCAGGTACTGGTCACGGCTGACGTTACCCAATTTCAGTGCTCTGATCAGAGCCTGTGTGACAACTTTAGTACAGACGTTGACCTCCAGGATGTAAGACTAAGAAATAAAAGTGTTCACTTCGTCAGCAAACAGGGGAATATGTGAGGTATGTAATAAAGGAAATGTTCAAAACCAACAAAACTCAGAATGTTAACTGCAAAACGAAGAGAGAATTTTTTAAATAATGTTTCGTAACTGTGCAGTCCTCTCGCTAATGTTCACTGATTTGTTACCTTAGTGCAACGCAACGCATTTAGTTTGATTAGACAGAATAAAAAGTATTCAGTGAACTGTAAGTCGGGAGTCAATGGAGGCGTGACTTTTTTGCTGAAGTATTTTGTTCTTCACAATTCTGGTGTCTCTTTTCTCTTGTTTTTGCCAAGAAGTAAGTGAGTGATTCGTTTCTGAATGGATCAATCAGTAGGGGCGTTACCCGCAAAACGCAAGGTCCCACAATCAAATTCTGAACATGCACTCACATTTAATATAATAGGTAGTTTCAAAACAGCACACTCTCTTTGGCAGTGGGAATGATTCATTCTGGATATTTTTATCACTGGCAATGTATGACGATGTTGCAACATAGGTCTGCTTATATTTCTGTAGTTCTTCTGAATCCGGCAATATAACCACTAGACAGCACAATACAGAAAGAATATGCATACTTTCCTTTTATGTTGTTTTGGTTTACTTTTTAATATTTCGCGAATTGTTAAATATTTTAAGATAATGCCTGTTATCAGTGGTTTATTCTGGTCTGACAATGCGTGTCTGTCGGAGGTGTTCTGTGTGTGTTTTTTATGTAGGTGTGTTCTATTTTCTGTCTTGGACAAGTTTAGCAGTGAGTTCTGTACAAGGTACTTTCTGCTACTGGTCCTCTGCTTTCATAGTTCTCTTACAATCAGATGAAATTATTGTTGCAACTATCTACTGTCATAAATTCATGTCTTTTCCTTTATTTTTAGGTGGTGTGTATGACTTTCTTTGTTCTTTTCTATGTTTGTTTACATTTGTCAAATGTGGAATGTTTGGTTTCATACCTAAAAGCCGGCCGCGGTGGCCGTGCGGTTCTAGGCGCTTCAGTCCGGAACCGCGGGACTGCTACGGTCGCAGGTTCGAATCCTGCCTCGGGCATGGATGTGTGTGGTGTCCTTAGGTTAGTTAGGTTTAAGTAGTTCTAAGTTCTAGGGGACTGATGACCTAAGATGTTAAGTCCCATAGTGCTCAGAGCCATACCTAAAACATTTGATGTTTTCTTTATGCATTCTTTCAAAATTATTCCATTCCGTACACACTGTACATTGTAGCTTTGACATTTATGATGTTATTGAAATTAGGTGAAATTTTTGAGGAAATAAGACGAATTAAAGTATTAAACCCATGGAAACATTTATAGTTAGTATCATGCTTTTGACAGCCGGCAGCTTTCATCTTTCGTGTACTGTAGTTTTTCGTCGTAAACCGTTCCTTATTCCACATTGGTTGCCCATTAGTCTTAATACTATAACCCGCTAGCAGCTCACCAACTGAAGTGGTGTTCCTGTGATTCCGTTCCTGGCAACTATAGCCCGCAATGGAATTTGTAAAATGTGTGGTAAGCTCTTATGGGACCAAACTACTTAAGCTAACTTAAACTAACGTACGCTAAGGGCAACACACACACAACCATGGCCGAGGGGCCCGAGGGAGGAGTCGAGCCTCCGACGTGGGTAGCCGCGCGGACCGTGACAAGGCGCCTTAGATCGAACGGCTACCCCGCGCGGATTAACCCGCACAAACTGTCTCAGAGAAGTGGCGTTAGCATAATATTCAGAACCTGAGGTCAGGCATTGTAAGTGCGAACTGTTGCTTTAAGATTTGCGCATCAAACCACAAGGATTTATCCACTCAGCATGAATGTAAATATGTAACAAAGAGAAGATAAATGCTAGGATGGAAATAGTGATCTGTCTCACAGTCTGAAGACTGATTTAACAATAGTTGATACGCCTCCAGAAAGCAAACGGACTATCTCTCCTTATCCCTCTGACTACCCATTGTGAAGTCACTTACTACTCACTGTCTCCTCACTCTTTGTGAATCTGACTAGTGAAACGCGTATGTACTCGGTAGCAGCGATGGCGAGGCATGACAGAATCTCTGACCAGAGAGTTATTTATCGTTGCTAGTCTGCGCTTGACCGCGCGAGAGTTAAGAGCAGTTGCGGTCGAGTTGCGAGAGAGTTCAGTTGCATGTAGGGAGTCGGTAGTTGCAGTCGCGAGAGCATGTAGTAGCGCGCGAGAGACAGTCGGAGTTGTGTGAGGAGTCGGCGGGCGTCGACATGGCGCTCTGGTCAAGATTCAGGACGAGGTATATTTTTTTAAATAAGGTAATGAAGCAGCATTGCGCTCATTTGATAATGTAATGTATCTTAACTGTAATTAATTTGTTCAAGAATCGCCACAATAATAATTTTGTTTTCAAACCATTTTTTTTAATAAAACCATCATTTGAATTGAAAGAAAGTTTCTCAAGCATTTCCTTAAAAAAAAGTTTCACTTAAATTCAAAGTTGCACAGGGCCTAAGATCGACATTTCGGTCTATTTGCGTTTTTTATTGTCACTGAGATTTCATTATCATTGAATTGTCTTACATTTTTGTGGGCAGCTTACATTTGGCTCCGATTGCTATTTCTCATTTAATTGTCATTGTCGATAAATTATTTATATTGCTGGGAGGTTACACTTAGCACGATTTTCATTGTCATTTAAATAGTCATTCGAAATTTTGCGGGGAGGTTACACTAGCCATTGCCTGCATGTTCAATTGATCTCCCACTGTTCAACTGACTGAATCTCCCTTGACTGCTACTGCTTCGAAGTTCTGTTCTTGACTTCCTCATCCTATCTAGTAGAGCATAGAATTTTCTTTCTTATCATGTCTGACATTGGTGGGCTCAGTTTTTGTACCCACTTAAGACAGCTAACGTTTTAGTCCTAGCCTTCCAGTCTCCGCGCTGGGTGAAAATTTCTTATCTAAGCAGAGGTGGCGAGTATTCTTGGAACTCCTGTCTTATTCTCAAATTTTACATGTTGTGGCAATTCCCAGTGATGAGTGTAGTATACCAATAAAACTATGTAAAGTGTTTGTCTGCATTCCCCACCTGTCGAGAAAGCAGCCTCATCATAACAAGCCAGCTTGTTTGTAGTAGGAAGCCATTCCTTCACTCATGTGTCTGCAGGTTTTCGTGACTTACCCGGGGAGAGAAACGCAAGGACCATAACCTGATATCCCAGACACATCGCTCAATGGAAGAGCAGCCAAAGTAAGTAAACACATGTCTCGGCTTGTCCATAGATGCTGGACTGTTTCTGAGAAAACGACCATCGGAGTTTTCAGCTTATTTGAGTTTCCTTTGAGGGGGCTCTCGGTTCAGACCCACTGTTGGCACAGTTGTTAGCATCAGGGCCTTTCACTTTTGCATCCGGTGTTCGCAACCCGATTATTATTTTTATATAACTTTACTTTTTTCATTTGTCTACCCTTACCCACAGAAGGTTACTATAAGAATCTTTCTTATAAAGTTAGGGGATACAAAGACATTATGTTAATTCCAAAGTTATAACTGGGATTCACAATAACTGTCATACACTTATGATATATGTGTTTATGATATTTTCAGTGGTAACCATCTTTTTAAATTTCCATATTGTAATTCTTCATCCCTAATTCGTATATTTTATTCTTACGTTGGTTCTTCAGGAAGATTTGATACATTCCTGTCGATGCTATCAATAGGAGAAACGTTCGAAACATAGAATTTCCAAACAGCACGATCATCGTGCGAAGCCAGGTTTGCCACAGAGATTTATCTTCGTATGAATCGCACTCGGGGAAGAAACGCCTTTAACACTGCTGAAGATTTCACGCGTTGACAATAATTTAGCAGTAGAACGGATCACTTTTTCCAAAACTGGCACTTGTAATTGGTTATGGATCAAGATACACTACAGGAAATTCACCAAAACCAATATCAAACAGTTTTTCCATTCATTTATTGTTTTCATTCTTTTTTAAATTCATTCACCAAAAATACAATTAGTAGACGAATACTAAAAACATTATTTTAATATACATTGAAAAACATTCGTGTTGTTATCTTACACGGATATGGGTAAATAAATTAAAAACGAAAACGAAAATATTAGTCAGGTTTCGAACACGCGGCCGAAAAATATGAAGCAGCAACGCCAGTGACCGTGCCATCGCTTCGGCCGAACTATTTACGTAGTAAAAGGTACATACAGGATCTCGAATACATTTTCTCAGAAGCCGTCAAGATGTCTACGGATAATTCGAAACCCATGTTACTTTATTTGGACCCCCTATCCCACAAACCGAAGTTCCTGGGAACTGGGATTATGTCACTTGACGTATTTCGCTTATTAGCACCATCCCTCTAGCTGTCTGTTGGACTGTAAACGGAGCAAATCCTTCGACTTTGATGCCGTCACATAAGATAAACCGTTCCCGTCTAGTTTCTGGGAAAGTGTCATGTAGCTCATTTCTACTTAAGCATCTCCAGTTGTTTTCAGTTCCCGGTCGCGAAGTATTGTTCCCTGGACTTTGTCTCTCTCTTGACTGTGATTATTAGTTACATTGGCTTGTTAGCGGTTTATTCTTTGAAATACTACATGGAGTCTCTCCTGACGGTCTGGTTGTTGATTACATTTGCTTCTTAGCAGTTTGTTGTTTTAAATGCTACATAAGGGCCTTCTTTTCACAACCCTATGTGTTATTTTGCATTTATTCTTTTTTGTGTTCCACGTACTTTTTATTTTGTGCAGCATCATCTAATGGCAGGGGAAAATATTATGACACGCACTTCAAAATGTCAGAGATGCGACTGAAATGTTTTGTAAAGTATATGTGAACTTTAGTAAGTGCATGCACATTGTCGTCTTATCCGTTTCGGTGGTTTATTATATGTCATAGATTTTTAACATTTACAGTCACTCAACAACAAGTCTAGTGTTATAGTAAATATATGGTGATGTTACTGTGAAACTGTATGCATAACTAACGCCACTATTGAGACTGGAGGCCCCATTTTCAGGTATCTTCCGATACCACACTAATATGGTCATACACTGCACTATAGACCAAAACGGTGAAGTGAACTAGCTAACAGCTGCATGTGGAAAGTATTGTGAACTAGCACATTACGACGTAAAGGAACTTCAACTGTCTGAACCATACATTCGTTGAGAGAGAGTTAATTTTTGGGAGACTTTTACTTCATCACTTTCACTAATACCTCTGTATTCCGCAGCAAAACTAAGGACTAAAATAACAATTCTTAAAGCAATCTGAATACTATTCTTTAGGATACGGCGTCAAAACGTGCTGTAAGATGAAACAGCAGAAAGAAATTCGATTTGCAACATCTTCAAAAATCCAACCAGCATGAATAAACATTACTACCAAAATCTTTTATTCAAATGGTTTCCTGCAATCAAAGGCGAAAACATACTGGTGCATGTTTATGAACCTGGGCCAAATGTAAAACTTACTTGTTAAATCGTTCTTACATTTACCATAAAGAGTTGCAGCCACGATCACTTCTTATATATCCCTGTGCCTCTTTCCACATCCAGTTCCTTTTAGAAGCATTTGAATTTTTTTCTCCTGTGTACTTACACAGCAGTGAAGAACGGAGAACGAAAAAAAGCTGGTAACAGAAAACAGACTGGGTTAATAAACGTGTCAGGCGAAGGATAAAAATAATAAAATTTGAAATGTGATGTTAGATGAATGGTTGCGGTTCATAAGCAGAACTCGAAAATTACCGAAATAAATGATGGAATCGCTTGCTGAAGACGTCCAATGAAAACTTACATAAAGTGTCCCATTGCTATCCAGGAGCAAGAATTAATGTTATCAGATGAATAAAAAGCGGATGAATAATTAATGTCAGAATGGACCTGTTACCTACTGCTAGACTGGAGAAGAACTTTATCTATTTCTTCGGAGAGTGAGGCGACGTCCGTCTTTGTTTTGAATGGATATAGCTGAAAAGAGATGGCATACTTTTGTTCTTTCCATGCTGCTGTACAGCTACGTCACATGTTATAAATGTGAACTAACAGTAGCATTAGTGCCATTTACTACAATTAAGAGGAATAACTTGCACCTGATAACCAAACCTCAAAATCTACCAGGGAGAACTTATAACCGGGTACGTGCTGTTAACCGTCTTCTACATCTTATTCCCCTCTGGCCTACAATGAGGAACCAAAGCATTATGTTCACTGCCCACCAAGAGAGTGAATGTCACTCTGTGGCTATGTGGGCATGTGACCCGTTAAGAAAATATAAACAGAATATAGGTTAATGGAGAGTCATTCTAACAATGATATGGCCTGCAAATTGGAAAATACATTAACCTAAAAGCCTTTGGTAGGACTTAGTAGTATGCAACAGCGTCTCGGAAGGTGCATCTCAGAACTGGTGAAACTAATCAGCTGCTCGCGTGTCACTGTCACGTTTCATCTATGGAACTACGGCGCATAACAGTACAGAGTACACTGCTGGTGCTGCTGCAAGTGTATTTAAGCACAGCGTTCAGCGCACATTGTTGAACATTGGGATACGCAGCACATGACCCTGACATGTTCCGATGTTAAACCAATGGCATCGTCAATTACATCTGCAGCTGACGCGGGATCATCGACACTCGACTGTAGATCAATGGAAAGGTCTCGCCTGGTCGTATGAATTCGTATTTTTACTACACCAGGTCGAGGGCTCCGGATACGACACCAGCCAGTCCAAGGGTCGCTCCAAACACCACTGCATCACGGACGCTGACCGGTGGGGGCAGTATTGTGCTATTCACCTGGACTTTCATTGGGCCTGTGATGGTAACCAAAGGCACCATGACAGCTCTGGGCTAGCCGGCTGAGGCGGCCGAGCGGTTCTAGGCGCTACAGTCTGGAACCGCGCGACCGCTACGGTCGCAGGTTCGAATCCTGCCTCGGGCGTGGATGTGTGTGATGTTCTTAGGTTAGTTAGGTTTAAGTAGTTCTAAGTTCTAGGGGACTGGTGACCACAGAAGTTAAGTCCCATAGTGCTCAGAGCCATTTGAACCATTTTGAACAGCTCTGGGCTATGTGGATGTTAGTGGTGATCACCTTCGTATTTTCATGCTTAATAGACCTTTTCATGCTTGATGTCAGCCCCAATGGCAGAGTCAGCTTCAAGAAGGGTAGCTGTTTCACAATGCCAGGGTGCGGGGTTTTAGAACAATGGGAGTCGAAGCATGCTGTTGTCTTGGTCACGAAATTCGTTTGATCTGAAGCCATTGGAGCACGACTGGGACGCTATCGAGAGCCAGCTTCTGGCCCACAAACCAACGACGCATAATTTATGAGAATGCGCGTCCTCTATATCGCATCTAAGTTACAATATAATCCCTTCACCCCTGTAGCTAAGTAGGCTTCTTCTTCACATTCCACCTGGGGGCATGTGGCTGTCTATAGCGCCACGTAACGGCAAGGCGCATGAGCTCCCTCTCTGTCGCTTACAACCGATACCAACAGAACGGTCATCCAAGGGCAAGTGCCAGTGGACATGGACAGTATGAACATTTGACAACAATGAATGTCATTTAGAGTAGGTGTATGGCTGTCTATTGTTCGTGATGCACGTTGCGTCGCTCGGATTTGGTACAAAAGTGCTACTTGTTGCAACAGAATTCATGGGCAAATTGGGGCTACTTAGCTGTGCTCATCGGTTTTGGTTGGACTTCTTTGGTAAGGACA
Source organism: Schistocerca nitens (assembly GCF_023898315.1). Lineage (NCBI taxonomy): Eukaryota > Metazoa > Arthropoda > Insecta > Orthoptera > Acrididae > Schistocerca > Schistocerca nitens. Next base: position 839,000,623 of record NC_064615.1, read on the forward strand.
TGGTGTGTGAACTTATCCCCTTACTGCAGGATTCTTTATGTGTTTAAGAACTGAGCTGGATCCTATTTTATTCAGTGAGTTTTGGTTCCAAATTTGCTAACTTACACTGAGGTGACATGTCATGGGATACTTCCTAATATCGTGTCGGACCTCCTTTTGCCCCGCGTAGAGCTGCAACTCGACGCAGCATAGACTCAACAAGTCGATGGAAGTCCCCTGCAGAAATATCGAACCCTGCTCCCCCAAAACGGCCGTCATCAATTGCGAAAGTGTTGCCGCTGCAGTATTTTGTGCACGAACAGACCTCTCGAGTAGGTCCCATAAGTGTTCGGTGTGACTGATGTACGGTGATCTGGGTGTCCAAATCTATCGCTCGAACTGTCCAGAATGTTCTTCAACCCAATCGCGAACAACTGCTGCCCGTTGACATGGTGTATTATCTCCCATAAAAATTCCATTGTATTTTGGGCATATGAACTCTATGAATGGCCGCAAATGGCCTCCGCGTAGCCGAACATAACCATTTGCAGTCCACGATCGTTTCAGGTGGACCACGGAACTCGCTCCATTGCATGTAAACAAGGTCCAAACCATTATGGAGTCACAACCAGCTTGCACAGTGCCTTGTTGACAAGTTGCGTCCATGGCTTCTTGGGCTTTGCACCACACTCGAACCGTACCATCAGCTCTTACCAAATGAAATCTGGACTCATCTGAACAGGACACAGATTTTTTCAGTCATCTAGAGTCCAACCATTATGGTCACGAGCCCAGGAGAAGCACTGCCGGCAGCAAAGTCACTCGCGTCGGTCGCCTGCTGCCATAGCCCATTAACGCCGAATTTCACCGCAGTGTCCCAAAGCATACATTTGTCGTACTCTGACATTGATTTCTGCAGTAAATCTGCGGTTATTTCACGTAATGTTGCTTGTCTCTTAGTACTGACAATTCTTTGCAAACACCGCTGCTGTCGGTCGGTAAGTGAAGGTCGCCGGCCACTGTGTTGTCCGTGGTGAGAAGTGATGCCTCAAATTTGCACTCTCGAGAAACTGTTAACTCTGTGGATCTCGGAATATTGAATTCTCTAACGATTCGTGAAATTAAATGCCCCATGCGTCTAGCTCCAACTACCATTCCGCTTTCAAAGTCTGTTAATTCCCACTTTCCGGCCTTAACCGCGTCGGAAATATTTTCGCAGGAATCACATGAGTACAAATGGCTGCTCTGCTAACGCACTGCCCTTTTATACCTTACGTACGCGATACCGCCGGCATCTGTATATGTGCATACTGCTGTCCATGACTTTTGTCACCTCAATATACATTGCTAATGGTTTCTGTCCGCTTACGTCACAGTAATTTCTGTCTGTCTGATTTGTGCCCGGATTTTAATTTACCAATATTACTTGTGATCGCCTTGTGGAACTCAGTTTTTTCTTCATGAGATTAATAATTTTAGTACTTCAAAATGGTTCAAATGGCTCTGAGCACTATGGGACTCAACTTCTGAGGTCATTAGTCCCCTAGAACTTAGAACTACTTAAACCTAACTAACCTAAGGCCATCACACACATCCATGCCCGAGGCAGGATTCGAACCTGCGACCGTAGCAGTCGCGCGGTTCCGGACTGAGCACCTAGAACCGCTAGACCACCGCGGCCGGCAATTTTAGTACTTACTTGACGCTCGTGCGAGCAATTGTTTAAATTTTAATACCACCTTTTTTTTACAAACAGAATTACCTTGAGTCACATGCATCCATCTCAAAGCGTCCGAGTAATCTACTTCAGTTAAAACTTCCGAGGTGACAGGCAGTAGGCGATGTCAAAAGCGGCTTCCCATCGTTTTGTATCTAACTGATGGAGACATCTTCCGAGATAAAACGGTGTAGCAATATTGTACATCGACTACGGCCTCTCATGCCGAAGACGCCAGCCATGAGAGCCTACATTGTGTGAGTTCGAGTAATATTTCACTGAAGCTTATATTTCACAGTGTTTTATAATTTCCCGTTACTTGTTTTCATTTGCCGGGCCTACCGGTGTCAAGTGTTGCACTGAATAGAGGTCTAGTGATGGTTGATACATTTTTGTTTGGAATATGTGTTAGCCAACACTTTTCTATCATATTTGATAAAGGCCGAATCCAGAAACGCTGTGTAATATTACGAGAAAATTGAAAATTTCTAAATGTATAGATATTAAAATTCTTGGTTTTCTTATATTCATTTGTCATGGTTAAATTTAAGGTGTTTAAATGAAAAGAATAATAATATTTTTACAACTTAATAAATAAACTCTTTTCTGAGTGACAAGGCAGAAAGGTGGAAGGAGTATATAGAGGGTTTATACAAGGGCGATATACTTGAGGACAATATTATGGAAATGGAAGAGGATGTAGATGAAGATGAAATGGGAGATAAGATACTGCGTGAAGAGTTTGACAAAGCACTGAAAGACCTGAGTCGAAACAAGGCCCCGGGAATAGACAACATTCCATTAGAACTACTGATGGCCTTGGGAGAGCCAGTCATGACAAAACTCTACCATCTGGTGAGCAAGATGTATGAGACAGGGGAAATACCCACAGACTTCAAGAAGAATATAATAATTCCAATACCAAAGAAAGCAGGTGTTGACAGATGTGAAAATTACCGAACTATCAGTTTAATAAGTCACAGCTGCAAAATACTAACGCGAATTCTTTACAGACGAATTGAAAAACTGGTAGAAGCGGACCTCGGGGAAGATCAGTTTGGATTCCGTAGAAATGTTGGAACACGTGAGGCAATACTAACCTTACGACTTATCTTAGAAGAAAGATTAAGAAAAGGCAAACCTACGTTTCTAGCATTTGTAGACTTAGAGAAAGCTTTTGACAACGTTAACTGGAATACTCTCTTTCAAATTCTGAAGGTGGCAGGGGTAAAATACAGGGAGCGAAAGGCTATTTACAATTTGTACAGAAACCAGATGGCAGTTATAAGAGTCGAGGGGATGAAAGGGAAGCTGTGGTTGGGAAAGGAGTGAGACAGGGTTGTAGCCTCTCCCCGATGTTATTCAATCTGTATATTGAGCAAGTAGTAAAGGAAACAAAAGAAAAATTCGGAGTAGGTATTAAAATTCATGGAGAAGAAGTAAAAACTTTGAGGTTCGCCGATGACATTGTAATTCTGTCAGAGACAGCAAAGGACTTGGAAGAGCAGTTGAACGGAATGGACAGTGTCTTGAAAGGAGGATATAAGATGAACATCAACAAAAGCAAAACGAGGATAATGGAATGTAGTCTAATTAAATCGGGTGACGCTGAGGGGATTAGATTAGGAAGTGAGACACTTAAAGTAGTAAAGGAGTTTTGCTATTTAGGGAGTAAAATAACTGATGATGGTCGAAGTAGAGAGGATATAAAATGTAGACTGGCAATGGCAAGGAAATCGTTTCTGAAGAAGAGAAATTTGTTAACATCGAGTATAGATTTAAGTGTCAGGAAGTTGTTTCTGAAAGTATTTGTATGGAGTGTAGCCATGTATGGAAGTGAAACATGGACGATAACCAGTTTGGACAAGAAGAGAATAGAAGCTTTCGAAATGTGGTGCTACAGAAGAATGCTGAAGATAAGGTGGGTAGATCACGTAACTAATGAGGAGGTATTGAATAGGATTGGGGAGAAGAGAAGTTTGTGGCACAACTTGACTAGAAGAAGGGATCGGTTGGTAGGACATGTTTTGAGGCATCAAGGGATCACAAATTTAGCATTGGAGGGCAGCGTGGAGGGTAAAAATCGTAGAGGGAGACCAAGAGATCAATACACTAAGCAGATTCAGAAGGATGTAGGTTGCAGTAGGTACTGGGAGATGAAGAAGCTTGCACAGGATACAGTAGCATGGAGAGCTGCATCAAACCAGTCTCAGGACTGAAGACTACAACAACAACATGTTATGTTTGGCACCTTGCCATTCCCTGTTCCTTACTTGGTAAAGATTTCAATCTGTTTTAAGACAACTGATGTCACATGTGTCAGTAAAGCTACCACAGACTTGTCGAGTCCATGCCATGCCATGCAAAATTGTGTTCTAAGGGTGGTCACAACGTTTCGTCTCATGAGGGTACATAGTAGTGAACAATGGAGAACTACAAAAAACCGGTAAAATCAGGAAACAATCTAGTTTGACATATGTGTCAGAAGAGGGAAGAACAAGAAACGTTTAAATGCCGCTTTACGTGCATATTTCAACCTTGCAAGTAGTTACTGAAAATTACTTAAATTTTTGATGGAAATGGAACCTATTTCTGATGACGACCAACGAAAACTTGCCTAAAAATATATCCGTTACCACCAGAGACCAAGGAGCAAAGTCGGCAAATGAAATAGAAAACGGATGAAGAACTAAACTTACAATGTACCATAGGCCTACTGCTATATAAAATAGGTACAGCTTCACCTATTTCCTTAGAGTTAATTTCTCAATTTCAATACTGTTTTTCCAATCGTATTAGTAAGTATGAACTGAGATCATTATGCGTGCTATTAATCGCCCCATGAAAAAATAAAAGTGACTGATGCATAATGTTTTAATTTATTTTGTATAATAAAGTTTCAAATCATAGTCCACAATGGACATCATCATACTTATACTTAATGTGGCAATAGCATGTCAGAGACATATTACTATTAATGTTACACAGATCATTTGAACGACCCTTCTATGGAAATGATGTGGAACGAGTCAGTTTACAGGGTATACTACATGATTAGTGTTAACATTAATGAACACATTATTACTTTTAATTCTACCCAAGCAAGAACATTTACTTTTTTTCTTTATTTTACTGGATTCCAATTTTTAGTAGAAATTCGTGAATGGAATAAAGGGAGTTGTTCAGGAGAAATGATTTTAAATTAGACTTAACAACTTGACCCTTTATCTGTCAGACATTTTATGTTGTCAGGCAAATGATCAAAAATTTTTGTTGCTGCATTCTGAGCTCTTTTCTGAGCCACTGTCAGCTTTAACATTAGATAATTTTCCCTCTTGTTTTGTAGGTATTGACATCACTATTCATCTGCAGTTATGATGGATTATTTATGACAAATTTCATTATCCAATATATATATATATATATATATATATATATATATATATATATATATATATATGGCGCAGTTATAATGCGCAGCTCCTTCAAGAGCTCCTAGATGATGTCCGTGGGTGAACACCACATATTATTTTTACTGCTCAATTTTTTGCAATCAATTCTTTCCTTCTGAGTGATGAACCGCTCAAGAAAATTATTCCATAAGACGTTACAGAGTGAAAATATGCAAAATGTGTCAGGTGGTTGATACGTTTGTTTCCAAGATTAGAAATTATTTGAGGAGCACAAGTAGCTGAACTTAATTGTTTGAGAAGCTCAATAATACGTTTCTTCCCATCCAAGTTTCCATCAGTTTGTGCACCCAAAAATTTGGAGCATTCTTTCCCCTATTTACTGATTCCTGCTTATGTGCTACATCAATTGTTCATACGACTATTTGTTATGCAGTACTAAACGTAGTGTGTATTTTTTTGAATTAAGAGGAGTCCATAATCACAGAAAGACTGAACAATTCTTTCGAAAATATAATTTACCAACCCTTCTGCTTCTTTCACTCGAAGCGTTCGTTAAAATGTCCTGACTGTTGTCAGAGATTGAGCAGCTGCCTGACTAGAGAGTTGAGTCTCTGCGGAAGGCATCAATTACCCGCGCCTGCCTGCTGCCACCCCCAGCTTCTGCATGCGCCTCCCTCCTCCCGCCGCAGCACCCGGCTGCCTGCTACAACCTGCCCCTCGCCTCCAACATCCCGCTTCCCGCCTCCCGGCGGGGATGCGTCGCTAATGAGGCGCTGTCGCGACGCTTGTCCCTGTCCTGTCCCTGCAGGCGGCGCGAGATGAACTCGCCCCGCCCACGCCTGTCACTCCAGGGGCAGGTGCGTCGCCTCTGCCGACAGCTGTTCGCAATCACACGCCTGCCAGCCAGAGGGCTTCACTCCCAGCGCTCAAGCAGCATGGGTTAATGTAAGTCATTCCAGGAGCAAAAGAGAGCACAGCCTCAAACTGCTTCATTTTAACGTTATGCCGTTTATACAGGTGTTCTAACTGTACGGAATCCTTATATGATTTATTGGCATTTTTGAGTACCAATTTTAGTTAAAGGAAGTCCAGATTCTACTTCACATGGGGAAAAAATATAGGTCAGTACCAGTTTCCCAATTCATAGGAAGTTTTCCTGTTTGCTCTAATGGCTGTTCTGATTTTTCAGGTACGGATGCTTTAAGTCAGGCTACTACATCGTTTAGCCTCGTCTGGTGACCTGAAATGTATACAGTAACTGATAATATTTTCAAATTTTGGAGAAACTTGTATGTAAAGTAGCAAATGAAATGGAAGTAACAACAAATTTAATTTGGGAACGTTCAGACGTATTAAAGCTATGTGACAAGCTAGAAATAGTGTTCCGATGTGACAAACAATGTCAGTCTGCTGGTAACTTTCAAATCAGTGCATATTTCTCTGCAGAACGAAAATTAACTTTGTCAATGTACATTTATAATTTGAAAAGGCGTGTTAATTCCCCTGGTGCTATATAACTATGGTGCAACCTTAACCTAACGATTTTTTAAAGTGTACATGACGGTACTGAAAAGTCCTATAAGCATAACTGTTTCTGAATGTTTTGCTTTAACACAATGTATCCTGATACACCACATACAGAGTGCGACACTTTCTGATATGCTTGTTGAATCTCCTTTATAGTGCTTCACATTATACACTCCTGGAAATTGAAATACGAACACCGTGAATTCATTGTCCCAGGAAGGGGAAACTTTATTGACACATTCCTGGGGTCAGATACATCACATGATCACACTGACAGAACCACAGGCACAGAGACACAGGCAACAGAGCATGCACAATGTCGGCACTAGTACAGTGTATATCCACCTTTCGCAGCAATGCAGGCTGCTATTCTCCCATGGAGACGATCGTAGAGATGCTGGATGTAGTCCTGTGGAACGGCTTGCCATGCCATTTCCACCTGGCGCTTTAGTTGGACCAGCGTTCGTGCTGGACGTGCAGACCGCGTGAGACGACGCTTCATCCAGTCCCAAACATGCTCAATGGGGGACAGATCCGGAGATCTTGCTGGCCAGGGTAGTTGACTTACACCTTCTAGAGCACGTTGGGTGGCACGGGATACATGCGGACGTGCATTGTCCTGTTGGAACAGCAAGTTCCCTTGCCGGTCTAGGAATAGTAGAACGATGGGTTCGATGACGGTTTGGATGTACCGTGCACTATTCAGTGTCCCCTCGACGATCACCAGTGGTGTACGGCCAGTGTAGGAGATCGCTCCCCACACCATGATGCCGGGTGTTGGCCCTGTGTGCCTCGCTCGTATGCAGTCCTGATTGTGGCGCTCACCTGCACGGCGCCAAACACGCATACGACCATCATTGGCACCAAGGCAGAAGCGACTCTCATCGCTGAAGACGACACGTCTCCATTCGCCCCTCCATTCACGCCTGTCGCGACACCACTGGAGGCGGGCTGCACGATGTTGGGGCGTGAGCGGAAGACGGCCTAACGGTGTGCGGGACCGTAGCCCAGCTTCATGGAGACGGTTGCGAATGGTCCTCGCCGATACCCCAGGAGCAACAGTGTCCCTAATTTGCTGGGAAGTGGCAGTGCGGTCCCCTACGGCACTGCGTAGGATCCTACGGTCTTGGCGTGCATCCGTGCGTCGCTGCGGTCCGGTCCCAGGTCGACGGGCACGTGCACCTTCCGCCGACCACTGGCGACAACATCGATGTACTGTGGAGACCTCACGCCCCACGTGTTTAGCAATTCGGCGGTACGTCCACCCGGCCTCCCGCATGTCCACTATACGCCCTCGCTCAAAGTCCGTCAACTGCACATACGGTTCACGTCCACACTGTCGCGGCATGCTACCAGTGTTAAAGACTGCGATGGAGCTCCGTATGCCACGGCAAACTGGCTGACACTGACGGCGGCGGTGCACAAATGCTGCGCAGCTAGCGCCATTCGACGGCCAACACCGCGGTTCCTGGTGTGTCCGCTGTGCCGTGCGTGTGATCATTGCTTGTACAGCCCTCTCGCAGTGTCCGGAGCAAGTATGGTGGGTCTGACACACCGGTGTCAATGTGTTCTTTTTTCCATTTCCAGGAGTGTATGTACATTAGTGACATACAGAGACTATGTACAGCACATAAAATTAACGAGTTGATCTTCGAATACAGTGGACTTCGTATGCACTGTTATTTGGATCATGTCCGTGTACTGATTAGGTACGATCAAATTCAGCATTTCGTATTTGGCTTTACGAATTTGAGAATGTTCAACAGTGAAACGAGACTGGTAATCGCTGTGAAGACAATTCCAACAATAGACTGCAATAAAAGATATTACATTAAATACAGCATTGCTTAGCTCATTACACAAAAACGAGGATTCTGATGCAATGTAGGGGTGTGATAAGTTGGTAATTAATTAATCAACACGAATCGTGGTTGTATCAGTCTGAGACGAACCAAGGGCTACAGCAGATTAACCGAAGCTTTCTTTAACCACAGGGAAGGTTTTGACACAACAGTAATTTACTAGGTATATCTTGTTAACCTTCGAACTTACTTCCCACGTCATTTATGTGGGAAGTAACAGTGTAATGTGGACTCTGAACTTCCATAAAACTTGTTATTTTCAAGATTGACAAATTACTGGCAGAGGAGAAGCAAGAGACTGACAAAAAGTCCTAGGAGCAACTTAAGACCAAAATTGAGACATTTAGATTCCTAGTGGAGGTTGTGCTAGTCACAGTGAAAGTAATCAGAAGTGAAAGGTGAGGATGTACATATTTTCCTTGCACGAGGACGTTCGACGCACGTGTATGAATAAATCCTCAAAGTTAATACGTTCATGTTTACTCTACTGTGTCAAGGAAGAGTTTCCGTTGACTAATGGTGGTTTATTTTCTTGTTTATTTACGCTTCAGAGAGTCGTGACTATAAGACAACAATTTCTCAGAAATAATTTCCAACTTTTTAATGACCAGGTCGTGAAGCAAAGCGCTGACGACATAATGCTTGGTGCTCTACGCAGAGAAGTAAATTATATTAATCTGTGCTCCGACGTAAACGTAAGCAGTACTCTTTCTTTCGCTGTAAGCACTGCCGAAAATGTATCAGTCGAATTGTGCCGGAAGGGAAAAGTAAACGGAAGCGCGGAGGTACGAGATTGAAAAAGGTATTCAGAAAGGCAGTAGCTTGCGCGCGACGTTATTCTACCTTTATTGAATCCGGTTCCTCCTCCTGCGGCACAGGCGGAATGTATCCGCCAGCGGAAGAACACCAACTCCCGAATACATTTTTTCCCTCCATTTCCGTCTGCGTTAAGGGCTACGAACAGAATTGCCTCTTGCAAAGTGAACACATCTGTCCGCACTGACGAGAACCACTGATAGCAGTTTCTAAACTTCCACCCTGTACAGCTTTCACACAGGTCAACAGCTTACGACAGCTACATTCCCTTACCAATTCAAAAGTGACGTGATTGTTCGAAATAGGAGCAGATGAAAATTTGTATGAAGTTTCTCGTCCTGCCACACACATTACAACTGCAGAAACCCCTCAGTTGTCGAGAGCAGTGCATTCGAAACGGCAAGCGTGGGCCAACTCTGAACCGACGAATGCCATGTTTCTCAGATATCCAACTGTCCGAAATGACGAGGACTGGCTGACTCAAAGCCAATGAATGCCATATTACAAAACGAATGTATTGTGTGGCCAAGAAGAGGAAACGACAATTTTGTGTTTTGATTTTCTAAACTAAGAGCAGTCTAATCGTGCGTTTTATTAACATGACAGTTTTCGACTGAACCAGTAGCAGGTTGTGCTCATTTACGATGATGACGATGATGATGTCCCATACTCCGAGGAGCGTAGGGAACGATGCGGGAGACCCACAGGCCCGACGATAGTGAGGTTTAGATAAAAAGTCAATAAATTTTATAACGGAAATGTTTGTTTCATAACCTTCATTTATATCATACAGCTTTAAAAAAAGCAAAATAGTAAATATGATAATCATACAGCAATTAATAGCATCCTGATGCACAAAATACTGTAGTTCATAATAAACTTTTCTATGAGACCCGAGTGAACCTTTCGCTCTTATACAGTTTTGAATAATGTAAGTATTTGGTATAATTGCACTCGTTAGGATGAGGGTAGTTGCAGGATATAAAAAATCCTTAAAAATGAACCGAACGACATGAATTAATATCGTGAATGTAAGACACATCGTTATATATACATTTGCATGCACATAATTTTGAAGAAACTTTTTTACAGAGCATTCCAGTACCTCAGTGTTAACGGTATTTAGCGTAAGAATCTAATTTTTGAGTACCTTTTATTCTTTCGTTTTCTTTAAGGGATGTAAAACGTTAGTTGTCTTAGTTACCCTTGAAGAGGCTACATTAGACTGTCGGTGGGTAAAGGCGAGATTTGAAATACAGTCCTGCCCTTTGAAATGTTTGACAATTGAAAAGGCGTGCTTGTGGGATCAGATGGTGTGAAGTTTAACTATGGTATTACAACAGTTTTCGCGATGTCAGTCAACTAAGCAATAATTGTAAATTCGTTGAGCTTTGTTACAAACATGAGTGCTGCACTGACTAATCGCTGTTTAGCTTTCAGTTTTTTTTTATCAGCATGGCAATTGTGTTTTTCTTTAGTACAAATTTGTTTGGTGTAAAGAGAGTCTCTTATTGGTGAGTAATAAGTTATTTTCGTTGCCCGTTCATCTATGATAGTCAAAAGTCTCTTCTGTGTTAACATTTTCCATGAATAGTAAGTTTTAGCACAGAATCGGTATACAATAGCAGCATTTGGTTAAAAAAAGCGTTCTAATGATACTTCATTCCTCCCTGTACTATTAGTGTGTGTTGAAAGAAAAGGATATTGACTTAAGAAATAATACACACACAGAAAAAATCGCAACACCAAGAATAAGCTTCGTGACAACAAATAAAATTGTTAGGCTTGTTTCTACACCTGAAAGATGATGTCTGTTCAAATTTCTCTCCAGTCGGATAAGAGTGCCGCTAGTAGTGCCACTATGAGGTTGGAAATGTGTTTTGTTTTAAACACGCGCTGCAATGGTCGTGAGTGTTAGTCACCTTTCAGAGAGGACGTGGTGAGTTGTTGCTAATCAAGAATACCTTCAAGGTGTTACCAACACTCCACTGACTTGAACGAGGTCATGTAATGGGGCTACGTGAAGTTGGACGTTCTTTCTTCGACACTGCAGAAAGAGTAAGCAGAATGTAGCCACTGTACATGACTGCTGGTAACAGAGGTCACAAAAATGTAAGTAGCAAGAAGATGTGTTTCCGGACGGCGACATGGCCCTACCGAGGGGAAAGACAGTCGCGTCTGACGCATGGCTCTGTCGCTTTGTACTGCGCCTGCAGCAGCAATTTAAGCAGCAGTTGGTAACACTGTGACACAACGAATTGTTGCAAATCGTTTACTTTGAGGACAGCTCCAAGCCTGGCGCCCTGTAGCATGCAATACACTCATCCCAAACCACTGCCGTTTGCGACTTCATTGGTGTCAACTGAGAAGTCATTGGAGGGCAGGTTGCAGGTCTGTTGTGCGCCTTCTTAAGAAAGCCGCCTCTGCCTCGGTGTGTTGCCTAGAAGGAGGGCAGTTGAGGAACTGTAACCAACCTGTCTGCTTGTTAGAAACCCTGGACCTACACCTGGAGGTACGGTCTGGGGTACAATTTCGTGTGACAGCAGGAGCATTCGTGGCTACCTCACGCACCAAAACTGTACGTCAGTCTGGAGATTCGACATGTTGTGCTGCCACTCACGATCAGCATCATAGCAGGTGTTTTAAAAGAATACTGTTCGTTCACATATCGATCGCGTAACCCAACATGCTCTTCAGAGCTTATGAGACATCATCGGACGACAAATCCAGTATCATCACAACCACCATTAACCATGCTTGTATTCACCGACCAAGTGCAACATGAATCTCACAAACTGATATCCGGCAGCTGTACAACACAATGCATGAATATTTGCATTCCTGCATTCAACTTCCTGGCGGTTACAACGGTTATTAATGTACCAGCCTTTCAAATTTGCTACGCATTATCTCACACTTACATTAACCTGTGATGTTGCGATGTTGACCACTTAAGTTTGTTACTTAGACAACTGTATTCGCGAAATTTCATTACTCTACATTAATCACTACTTGGTTTGCTATTTTTTCCTTCAGTATAAACACCTAATATCGTGTCGTACTTTGTCGTGTGCAGCAGCTCCGACGTGGCATGCACTCAGGAAGTCGTTGGAAGTCCAGGAAGTCCTCTGCATAAATACTGAGCCACGCTGCTTCTATAGCCGTCCATAATTGCGAAAGTGTTTCCCGTGCAGAATTTTGTGGACCAACAACCTCTCGAGTATGTCCCATTAATGTACGAGGGCAGTTCAATAAGTAATGCAACACATTTTTTTTCTCGGCCAATCTTGGTTGAAAAAACCGGAAATTTCTTGTGGAATATTTTCAAACATTCCCGCTTCGTCTCGTATAGTTTCATTGACTTCCGGCAGGTGGCAGCGCTGTACGGCGCTGTTAAAATGGCGTCTGTAACGGATGTGCGTTGCAAACAACGGGCAGTGATCGAGTTTCTTTTGGCGGAAAACCAGGGCATCTCAGATATTCATAGGCGCTTGCAGAATGTCTACGGTGATCTGGCAGTGGACAAAAGCACGGTGAGTCGTTGGGCAAAGCGTGTGTCATCATCGCCGCAAGGTCAAGCAAGACTGTCTGATCTCCCGCGTGCGGGCCGGCCGTGCACAGCTGTGACTCCTGCAATGGCGGAGCGTGCGAACACACTCGTTCGAGATGATCGACGGATCACCATCAAACAACTCAGTGCTCAACTTGACATCTCTGTTGGTAGTGCTGTCACAATTGTTCACCAGTTGGGATATTCAAAGGTTTGTTCCCGCTGGGTCCCTCGTTGTCTAACCGAACACCATAACGAGCAAAGGAGAACCATCTGTGCGGAATTGCTTGCTCGTCATGTGGCTGAGGGTGACAATTTCTTGTCAAAGATTGTTACAGGCGATGAAACATGGGTTCATCACTTCGAACCTGAAACAAAACGGCAATCAATGGGGTGGCGCCACACCCACTCCCTTACCAAGAAAAAGTTTAAAGCCATACCCTCAGCCGGTAAAGTCATGGTTACAGTCTTCTGGGACGCTGAAGGGGTTATTCTGTTCGATGTCCTTCCCCATGGTCAAACGATCAACTCTGAAGTGTATTGTGCTACTCTTCAGAAATTGAAGAAACGACTTCAGCGTGTTTGTAGGCACAAAAATCTGAACGAACTTCTCCTTCTTCATGACAATGCAAGACCTCACACAAGTCTTCGCACCCGAGAGGAGCTCACAAAACTTCAGTGGACTGTTCTTCCTCATGCACCCTACAGCCCCGATCTCGCACCGTCGGATTTCCATATGTTTGGCCCAATGAAGGACGCAATCCGTGGGAGGCACTACGCGGATGATGAAGAAGTTATTGATGCTGTACGACGTTGGCTCCGACATCGACCAGTGGAATGGTACCGTGCAGGCATAAAGGCCCTCATTTCAAGGTGGCGTAAGGCCGTAGCATTGAATGGAGATTACGTTGAAAAATAGTGTTGTGTAGCTAAAATATTGGGGAATAACCTGGTGTATTTCAATGCTGAATAAAACAACCCCTGTTTCAGAAAAAAAATGTGTTGCATTACTTACTGAACTGCCCTCGTACGATGTGATTCATGTCAGCGATGTGGCGATCAAACCAGTCGTTCGAAATGTCCAGAATGTTCTCCAAACCAGTCGCGAACATAAGTGGCCCATTGATCTGATGCATTATCGCTGATAATTATTCAACCGTAGTTTGGGGCACGTAAAGTCCATGAATGGTTGCAAATGCTTTCCAAGTAGCATCTCGTCAATTATCACTTGAGTTGAATCAGAGGACCCAGTGTACTCCATGCAAACACATCCCACAGCATTGTGGATTCACCATCAGCTTGCACAGTGCCTTGTTGACAACTTGGGTCGTTGTCTTCGTGGGGTCTGCGCGACACTCGTACCCTACCATCAACTCTTACCAAGTGAAATCGGGACTCATCTGACCAAGCCATGGTTTTCCAGTCGTTTAGAGCCCAACCGCTATGGTCACGAGCCCAGGAGAACCGCTGCAGGCGATGTCGTGATGTTAGCAAATGCACTCGCGGCGGTCGCCTGCTGCCATACCCCATTAACGCCAAATTTCACCTCATTGCCCTAAAGAATACGTTCGTCATAGATCCCACATTGATTTCTGCCGTTATGTCACGCAGTGTCGCTTTTCTACAACTCTATGCACAAACGCCGCTGATAACCCTCGTTATGTGAAGGCCGAAGGCTACCACATTATCTGTAGTGAGAGGTAATGCCTGAGGTTTCGTATTCTGAGTACATCTTCAGACGGAGGATCTCAGAATATTGAATTCCCTAACGATTTCCGGAATGGAATTTCCCATGTGTCTAGCTACCACAACCAGTCTGTGTTCAAAGTCTGTTACTTTCCGTCTCCCGCTCAAATCCAATCAGAAACCTTTTCACGCAAATCACCTGAACACAAATGACTGCTCTATCAACGTACTAGCCATTTGCACATTGTTCCACGTGTCTGGATGTGTGCATGTCGCTATCCCACGACATTTCCCACCTTAGTGTACGTATAATACTGAAGTAAATCGAATAATTTTTTTTTTTGGTGTGTGTGTTGTGTGTGTAATGTTGCAGTTGGTTGATGTCCCCCTAACCACAAGATTGTTTAGCTTCTCTTCCACGTTTTATAAATTATAGGGCTTTTTTTTAGCAAATAATCAGTTTTATTTGTTTTAAATTCGCTGTAAGAGTACTCTGATTTCAACCGCAGAGCTCCAGAATATGAAACACTACTGAGATATGGCCAAGTTTGCCGTTTTCCGTTGATGAATGGCTGCAGGGCCGGAGGGGGTGGGGGTGGGGGGGGACGCAGTAAAACACGTGACAGCAGGTACAGGTAGGTGTGTAAAGTGACGTGAGTGAAAGTGGCTACAGCCATTTGGACCCAAAACTTTTTGTACATACAGGCGGACAAGGAGAGGAGCGGGAGAGCAGGATTGATAGTCTGTGGGGAAGGAGTGGTGTGCGAATTAGAGAGAGGGAATAGATTTGGTCACGTCATTGTCACTGCCGTTTCCGGATCACGGGTTGTGGAAGTAATACGGACCACCGGTTTCTCGGCCGCATATATATGGTGTGAGGAACGCAAATCAGATTCGTCACTGTGAGATGGTACGATGATGGGATGGGTGAGAGAGGTCGGGCGGCAGGAACTGGCCTGCCTCTTGACAGCTCAGAATGACATCGTGCGTCTGCAACGGAGCAGTGGGAACTGGGCCTGATTACCTCCGGTCTCTGTCGCTTGTGCTACCCGAAAATCATCTCATACTCAGACTCTTTGATATAATAAAAATATACAAAATGAAATCAGAATGAAGTGTGTGATGGGACATGGCCGCTCTGGTCTTCATGAGTGGGCCCCCCTGGACTGAACCAAGCCATCTTCATGTGTGTTAACAAAACCTTTCTGCTTTATTAGTTCTGAAGAAGGTCTAGTCCGAAGTCGGTATTATCAATAATATTCATGGTCTAGAGTCAAATATCCAACATAGCATGGAAAAATGAGTTTTTTGTCGGTACTATTAGGCAATGCACAGCTTTTGTGACTTGTGAATATGGTGTGACATGTTGGCCATCCATCCTTCATATTTTTGTTGTATATTTTGTTGTCAGGTTCTACGCTGGCAAGCTAGAGCCACTGCAGGAAAGCTGCTTCAGTCACAGCCTGATCACCATTGCTGAAGTCACGTTCGTGACAAATATTGATGAGTGAGCACGTCTTAAGGTCAAACCCGGCTGAATGCAGTGATCAGATATCACCTTAGTGCTCTGTTTCGCGTTTATTTTAGGGTCGAAATCTGCGAAGTAGTTACCCACTCTGATGCACTCTCTGAGAGTGATTTATTAAGAGTTTCCTTTAATCGATGGAAAACTATGTATGGTAACTGGTTACACAATATTTTGTAATAATTCGAACTCTACTTATATTTGTGACTGTATTGCATTTGCTTTAACTACTTGTACACCAGTGGCAAAAATGTTTGGGTGGAATTTGTGTCATATTTGAAAGGCTATCTACACTATAGCACAGTGGCCAGCACTATGAAAATTTATAATGAAAACATTATCTTGGTTTTAAAGTTGTGATGCTGTCGCACTTCTGACCTTTGTATCTGCACAGTGAGTGTACTAACGTGTGCAAACTTAGCTTACCACTTAGTGCGCAAATGGACAAAACATCTGAACTGTCTTCTCAAGCCCAGGGTGTCAAACAGACATTCTAAATAATTATGAACCTGGCCCCGTAAGGCAGCTAATATCAGGTGTAGATCGTAACAAGAATCATAAATTTTGCTGTCATGTAACTAGAATGCATAAATTAATAAAACAAAGTTTGGGGTATATGCTAGAAAGACAAAACACGTATTCCTTCTTTTCTACATATAACTAATCAACTGTGCTATCAGGGGTCAAGTGATAAACGACAATCATGTTCAATTACTTTTGACAGTCACTAGCAAAATATTTCATTCTTGGACATATTGAAATGACGATTATTAAAATTGGTATCTCTACACATGAAAGTTTTTCATCACAGGAAAGAATGATTATGAAAAATTCTCACCAGCTCATTTAAGTATACGTTGCCATAGCTGGTCAATGCACTGAGTTGGTGGAGAATAAATTTACTTTTTAACCAATGAAAAAAAAAAAAACTCATGTAATCATTGTGAGGGTAGGTGAGTATCCTAGCTTTTGAGATTCAGTGGTCAAAGCGTACACAGGTTTGAGTGAGCAAAATCTAGGCTCAATATTTACTGTAGCCTAATGCATGATGGTACTTTACCAAGTGGCATCTGCAATGGCGTTGTCTCCATGCTGGATCTGAAATGATAATTCCCTACTTTGGCCTCAGTCGCAACTTTGCTGCATTCCGTAGAACGTTAATCTTTCCCTAGTCGAAATAATGGCTATTGCACACTCACTATGAGTTGGAGCAACATGCACAATTTCTCTGTCCGGAAAAATTGCTATACGAAAAATTAACTACCGCTTTGCTTTCTGTCACCATGATACATAAAGCATATCGTCCTCACTTTGCAGAAAGCAAACTCTTAACGCCTTTGCTTATTTCCACATCCTGTGCAGTCCACTGTGAGATGAGAGAGAGATAGAAATTTTAGGTCTCAAAATGCTTTTATATAGTGGTGATCTCCTCACTGTGTCACGTCTGCATCGCCAAGTATGGCTTCAGCCAATCACAGTCTCGCTAGAGGTGAATACATTTTTATTTTTCTTGCTGGCTCACAGCCTAGCTCTGTTAATGATGGACAGCCACTTACCATTAGTCCCGGCCTTTTTTACGTTAAAAGGAATAATGCATTGTTCTGGACTTACCCCTTTTTCGTTGAAGCTCGCCATTCTCTTGTTCAATGGGAGTTTTATGATATCATTAACCACCCACTCAGTTTGTCCCCAAAATGCGTTTCACTTTAACTTGTTTGTTCACGCCAGTCCATATATTCATAGATATTGTTTTGTTAGTTTTCGGTACATGAGATTAACTGCAATTGCCTTTTCTTGATATAATATAATAACTATTTTCTGAAGATCTCATACTGTATCGCCCTCTCATTATGGATGAAGCTCATGTAAGGTCCGTAAAGTCTGGGCGCCGTACAACGTGAGCTCCCTTACAGTTGTAATAGACGTTGACGAATTAGTTTGTGTGGTCTTCTTAGGATGAGATTTTTTGTGGACAGGTGATATGAACTATGTCAGCATCACACGTATTGGAACTCGCCACTGTGTACCTCAAATCACTATCACATTCCTGGCCTTGTGACATGGCCCATTATCTAGTTGAAAAATGCCACTGCTCTCGTGAAACATGATCGCCATGAAAGGGTTTACATGGCCTGAAACCTGTGTACGAAATTCCTTGGCCGTCTTTGTGCCTTTTATGAGCTCCACTATATCCATGGATGCCCACGTGAGTGTTCCCAGAGCATAATGGGGCTGCCGCCAGCTTACAGGCGTCAAGGAGCTGTCCCCAGTGAAGACGACAGATTCGCGCCCTCTCATCGACATGATGAAGACATCGAGACTCATCACACCATGCAACGCTCTGCCACTGCGCCAATGTCCAGTGCTGATGGTCACATGCCCATTTTAGTCGTAGTTGCCGATGTGAACATTGGCACCTGCAAGGGTCGTCAGCTGCAGAGGCCCACTGCTAGCAGTGTTCGGTGCACTGTGTGGTTAGTCACACTTGTTCTCTGGCCAGCATTAAGGCCTGATGTTAGTTCCACCACAGTTCGCCGTCCATCCTGCTTTACCAGTCTGCCCAGGCTACAACGTCCGATATATGTAATTATGGGACGAAACGTATCTAGGAATCAGTGTCAAGATTTGAGTACTGTATTGGAGAAACTAGTCTATGTGATCTTTACTGGAATAAAGACATAATATGCATCAAAATTAGGAGTACGAAAGGAAATCTGCTTTTAAACATAGGGGAAACCGCAGGCAGTTGGAAAGAGTACACTGAAGGTTTCGATAGGGGGTCCACACGAAATACATAGAGGATCCAGTATTTTTTTATTGAGCCATGGTATAATGGGGCTTTGGAAGACCTGAGATGCAATAAGGCTAAGGCATAGATAAAAATTCTTTCTGTATTTCCGAAGTGATTGGGGCAAGTGGCAGCTAGACTATTATTGAAGTTCATTTATAGAATACATCATACTGTGGAGAAACAGTCGACATTCGGAAAAACATCATCCACGCAACCTCAAACATAGCAAGGACAGGTAAGACTGAAAACTCACATGTGGTCAGCTTAACAGCTCATGCATCAAAATTGCCAACAAGAATAATACACAGAAGAAGCGGAATGAACAGTAATGATGTGTTAGACAACTATACGTTCGGCTTTAAGAAAGGTAAATACACCAGAGGGTGGGAGTTCTAACGTTTCGTTTGACACTGGAAGGAAGCTTCAAAAAATAAATGAGAATATCTTTATCGTGTCAATTTACGAAAAGCGCCAAATAATGCAAAATGGGGAAAGATGGTCGAAATTCCGAGAAAAAATAAGGGTTAGCTGTAGCGATAGACAGATAACACACAATTTGTACAAAAACAGAGGGGGGACAAAAAGAATAGAATATTTAGAAATAAGTGCTCAGATAAAAGCGAATGTATGGCAGGGATGCAATATTTCGTAGCTCCTGTTCAATTAGTACATCGTCGAAACAATTACCACTGTGGTCGTCGGTGATTGCATTTTTTGAATGGAATGAACATCTAATGAGTACAAACTATGGATTAAGTGTAAACAGAAGAGAAATAAAAATAATGAGAAGCAGCAAAAATGAGATTAGCAGCAAACGCATCAAAAATTGGATCCACGAAGTGAACGAATTAAAGGAGTTCTGCTGCATTAGAAGCAAAATAACATATGACAGGCATGACCAAGAGAAGTCTATTACTATCAAACATCGACTTTTGTAGCATAGCATTTTGCGCAAGTTTATCATGGACGTAGGAAAACAGTAAAAGAAGACAGTCGAAGAATTTGACATGTAGTAGTGCAAAAAGTCGTTTAAAACTAAGTGGATTCACAGGGTAAGGGCTGAGGTTATGGGCAGAATTGGTGAGGAAAAGAGTATGTGCAATACAGTGAGAAGAAGAGAAGGGTGATTTGACATGTACCAAGACATCAGGGAATAACTTCTGTGATACTAGAGAGAGATGTAGAAGGTAAAAACTGTAGGGGGATTCATTAAAAAGTAATTGGGCCATTGGGTGCAAGTGTTACTTTGAGAAGAAGAGCACAGACGCCACAGCTCATAAGAGGCACAGCGCTGTCCTCAGAGTCTGCAAACGCTTCTCTTGCTGAAGCTCTGCCGTGAAGTGTAATACAGTCAACACTGGAATCTTATCAGTTCCGTAACTGTTAAAAGTCATCCCTGTTTAAAGAGGCTGGTTGTCGGCTCTTTTACTTTCTCACAGAATATTTTGCATTTTGTGAATTGCAATATTAATTTCAGTACTTTTTTGATATCTTGCACTAACCATTTTCAATATAAGTTTCGCCAACTCTGCGCTAAGTCACTGCATGTGCGTTAAGTCTTTGTCGAGTCAGTTGGCTCCCAGCCAATAGCATTCGGTTGGTCTCCTTTTTGGACGGGAATTCGCTATCTGGTTCCGGTCGTAAGTTGGAGAGCTACTTTGAAAGTCATATACTATTGTGACGAAGTCACCTTTTCATGGTGGAGAGACATGTTATTGAACACTCATCACCAAGTACAAAATATCTTAAGATCAATCCAATTATATTCAATGCTGAAGTAATTTTTTTTTTTTCGTGTGAGGATAGCTGCTAGTATCACCTTTCACGCTATTATTCGGTCACCTGTTTCTGCACAGTGAAATAGGTCCGAAGACATTGCGGATTCATAATTACTTGTAAGCTGGGTAATGCATCATTTATTACGTATTTCATTCTGCTCTTAAATTCTTCGATTTAAATACGCATGGAGTGTTAGATTCTTTTGTACTGATGGTTCTGGATTACATTTCAGATATGTTGTCTTGGTTTGTAAGTAGAAGTGTGGGTTGGATTATCACTACGACGTTGTAAACTGTGTCGGTTCTCTTTAGAGGTGGATATATTTGCCCCGTGATTCAGCATTTGCGGAACATTGGCTGAACAAAAACTACAAATACGTAATAAATGGTTCAAACGGCTCTGAGCACTATGGGACTTAACGTCTATGGTCATCAGTCCCCTAGAACTACTTAAACCTAACTAACCTAAGGACAGCACACAACCCCTAGTCATCACGAGGCAGAGAAAATCCCTGACCCCGCCGGGAATCGAACCCGGGAACCCCGGCGTGGGAAGCGAGAACGCTTCCGCACGACCACGAGCTACGAACAATACGTAATAGATGTAGAAGTCTCACACATAGAGGAAAAGGGGCAAACTCACCCAGTTACAAATTCTAGAAATTCAAAAACAGACGTGTATGTCCCCACACCTGTTACATAAAGTAGCGTACCCAATTGACCTCTTTCAGATAATAATACAACACCTAGTACACGTAAAATTTTCGGCCTCAATCCTTGAGTAGATGTAAAGTTCTATACCTACATGTGTTTAGCCAAGTTGGTGTAATTGGTGAATTGTGTAATTACATATGTAATCTGGCAAGAAATGGTCACTGAAGTAATTTTGCATGAAGCCAAGAATCGATAAATATAGAAGTTGAGATATTTATCTCTGCCTTATCTTCATGTTTATTTTTGGGTTATCTTTGGAATCAGTAATGTACTTGCAAATGGGCCTACAACGCGAAACCTAGGTTGTGCAGTAACCAAAACAAATTTTATGAAACAACGCAAAAAACAGTGTTTTCTTAGTTAAAGTAAGATTACGTAAGACGTGCTGCTGAACGATGATATGAAACTTGCGGTTGGCCTGAATCACTGATCCACTACGATAATAAGTCTGATAGAAAGTTAACATTTCATAAAAATGATTTTTAACCTTGTCGTCTACTTTTAACATTCTGAACTGATAGCTGCAAAACAGTGATATTTGGCCTTAGCACATCTGACCGCTATAAGCGGAAAGCTAACACTCATATTCAAGTATTTTGTTGCTTTGCTGAAAGTATTATTTCCTGTAACACAAACGATATTTCTGTATCCAGCCTATTCTTTCCATTAGAGAAATTTATGTAACTGCTATGTGTATTTTCCACGTATATTCGAGTGAGACAGCATTATTAAATAAGTTCGCTTTGTCATTACATATCACTACTCTGTACTGAAGAATTATGGCTGATTTATCACTACCTTTTAGAGTAGTTGATGCTTTTCCCACGGCGAGCTTATACTCATAAAATTACTGCAGGGACAGAAGGATGAAGTGCGAGCATTGACTAGCCACATAGGGACGTCCCCTACATGCTTTATGGAATTCCAGT
Source organism: Schistocerca nitens (assembly GCF_023898315.1). Lineage (NCBI taxonomy): Eukaryota > Metazoa > Arthropoda > Insecta > Orthoptera > Acrididae > Schistocerca > Schistocerca nitens. The sequence continues at coordinate 839,022,910 of NC_064615.1, forward strand.
CAGAAGCTCAAAATGGGTTTCCCATCCCCTAAAATTATTGCTGTAGAAGACATACCGTTACGAGACGAGCCCTATGGGTTTCGGCACGTCGGACGGATCTTGCTGGATAAAACTGTCGTCTTTTTGCAGTGACGTAGGCAAGTGTAAAATCTGTCATATTCAAGATGGTAGAAGATAAACCGTGTCAGGTTGTGTGCACGCGTACATAGGTACCGATTCAGATAATCATGATGTTAAGAAGTAAATTACTCTGCTTGCCGCTTAACAAGCTAACCAGATCGAACCTTAGATAGGACACTTGGTAGTTATTTGCAGTCACGGAAGTTGTTTAATATGAGCTGCTGCATGTGTGATTTTGATGCCCAATGCTCAATGAGCAAAGCTGAGAGACATTTCAAACTACGTCTTTACACCACATCTTTTGTTCTACATGTTTCTAATTCACAAGCAGTTTCCCTGCCCCATCGAGGATAGTGGTCAATATTTTTCTACTCTTATTCATATTGTTTAAACTAGTGAGCCCAGAAGTGCTTCACAATTCTTTAATATCTATGAGAGCTGGATATGCGTCCTAATATCCTTCTTCCAAGTTTTTGTGTCCTTCTCCCACTATCCCTCTCCATCTTCTCCTCCTTCCTATCTCCCTTCACCACCTCCTCGCTCCTTTTTCTGTCCATCTTCTGCTTCCCCTTCTATGTCCATTGTCCCTCCCCTCTGTTCCTTATCCCCCTCTCTCCGAACTTACGCTTAGTTAATGCCAACGAAACCTCGATTGGGAACTGCAGTCGCTTAAAAGAAATAAGTAAACGGGGTGGGATCGTATACGGGACATTAAGACTCGCTCCTATGAGGATACTAGCGTCAATGACAGTATTTGGCTCAGTTCTAATTTTCAAACGGGTTGGATTACAAAGTTTCGGACGATTCAGATTCCATAGCAAATTCCATACGTTCTCCCATGAACCATGGACCTTGCCGCTAGTGGGGAGGCTTGCGTGCCTCAGCAATAAAGATAGCCATACCATAGGTGCAACCACAACATAGGGGTATCTGTTGAGAGGCCAGACACACGTGTGGTTCCTGAAGAGGGGCAGCAGCCTTTTCAGTAGTTGCAGGGCAACAGTCTGGATATTGACTGATCTGGCCTTGTAAATTAACCAAAACGGTCTTCCTGTGCTGGTACAGCGAACAGCTGAAAGCAAGAGGAAACTACAGCCGTAATTTTTCCCTAGGGCATGCAGTTTTACTGTATGGTTAAATGATGATGGCGTCCTTGGGTAAAATATTCCGGGGGCAAAATAGTCCCCCATTCGGATCTCCGGGTGGGGACTACTCACGAGGACGTCGTTATCAGGAGAAAGAAAACTGGCGTTCTACGGATCGGAGCGTGGAATGTCAGATCCCGTAATCGGGTAGGTAGGTTAGAAAATTTAAAAAGGGAAACGGATAGGTTAAAGTTAGATATAGTGGGAATTAGAGACGTTCGGTGGCAGGAGGAACAAGACTTCTGGTCAGGTGAATACAGGGTTATAAATACAAAATCAAATAGGGGTAATGCAGGAGTAGGTTTAATAATTAATATAAAATAGGAGCGCCTGTAAGCTACTAGGATTACCATAGTGAACGCATTATTGTAACATAGATAGACACGAAGCCCACGCCTACCACAGTAATACAAGTTTTTATGCCAATTACCTCGCATATGACGAAGAGATTGAAGAAATGTGTGCTGGGAGAAAGGAAATTATTCAGACAGTGAAGGGAATTCAAAATTTAATAGTCATGGGTGACTGGAAATCAATAGAAGAAAAGGAAGAGAAGGAAAAGTAATAGGTGAATATAGAAAGGGGGTAAAGAATGAAAGGTGAAGCCGGCTGGTACAATTTTGCACAGAGCATAACTTAATCATAGATAATACTTGGTTTAAGAATCATGAAAGGAGGTTGTACACGTGGAAGAGGCCTGGAGACGTGGAAGGCTTCAGATAGATTATATGATGGTAAGACAGAGATTTAGGAACCAGGTTTTAAATTGTAAGACATTTCCAGGGGCAGATGTGGTCTCTGACCACAATCTATTGGTTATGAACTGTAGATTAAAACTGAAGAAATTGCAAAAAGGTGGGAATTTAAGGAAATGGGACCAGGATAAACTGAAAGAACCAGAGGTTGTAGAGAGTTTCAGAGAGAGCATTGGGGAACGATTGACGAGAACGGGGAAAATAAATACAATAGAAGGAGAATTGATAGCATTGCGAGATGAAATAGAGAAGGCAGCAGAGGAACAAGTAGGTCAAAAGAGGAGGGCTAGTAGAAATCCTTGGGTAACGGAAGAGAGATTGAATTTAATTGATGAAAGGAGAAAAGATAAAAATGCAGTAAATGAAGCAGGCAAAAAGGAATACAAATGTTTCAAAAATGAGATCGACAGGAAGTGCAAAATGGCTAAGCAGGGATGGCTACAGGACAAATGTAAGGATGTAGAGGCTTATCTCACTAGAGGTAAGACAGATACTATTTACAGAAAAATTAAAGAGACCTATGTAGAAAACAAAACCATTTGTATGAATATCAAGAGCTCACATGGAAAATCAGTTCTAAGCAAAGAAGATAAGACAGAAAAGTGGAATGAGTATATATTGTGGCTATACGAGGGCGATCTACTTGAGGGCAATGTTATTAAAATGGAAGACCACGTATCTGCAGATTAAATGGCAGATATGATACTGCGTGAAGAGTTTGACAGATACTGAAAGTTCTAAGACGAAACAAGGCCCGGAAGTAGACAACATTACATTGTAACTACTAATAGCCTTGGGAGAGCCAGCCCTGACAAAACTCTACCATCTAGTGAGCAAGAGGTATGTATGAAATACCCTCAGACTTCAAGAAGAATATAATAATTGCAATCCCAAAGAAAGCAGGTGTTGACAGGTGAGAAAATTACCGAACTATCGGTTTAATAAGTCACGGCTACAAAATACTGAAACGATTTCTTTACAGATGACTGGAAGAAGCCGACCTCAGGAAAGATCAGTTTGGATTCCGTAGAAATGTTGTAACACGTGAGGCAATACTGACCTCAGGGAAGATCAGTTTGGATTCCGTAGAAATGTTGTAACAGGTGAGGCAATACTAACCTTACGACTTATATTAGAAGATAGATTAAGGAAAGGCAACCCTTCGTTTCTAGCGTTTGTAGACTTGGATAAAGCTTTTGACAATATTGAGTGGAATAGTCTCTTTCAAATTCTGAAGGTGACAGGGGTAAAATACAGGGAATATTTACAATTTATACAGATACCAGGCGGCAGTTATAAGAGTCGACGGGCACGAAAGGGAAGCAGTGGTTGAGAAGGAAGGGAGACGTAGCCTGTCCTCGATGTTGTTCAATCTGTATTTTGAGCAAGCAGTAAAGGAAACAAAAGAAAATTTGGAGCACGAATTATATTCCATGGAGAATAAATAGAAACTTTGAGGTTTGCCGACGACACTGTAATTCTGTCAGACAGTAGGGACCTGGATGAGCAATTGAACGACATGTACAGTGTCTTGAAAGGAGGATATAAGATGAACATCAACACAAACAAAACGAGGACAGAGGAAAATGGTCGAATTAAATTAGGCGATACTGGGGGAACTACATTAGGAAATGAGACACTTAAAGTATTAGATGAGTTTTGATATTTGGGGAGCAAAATAACTGATGTTGGTCGAAGCAGAGAGGATATAAAATGTAGACTGGCAATGGCAAGGAAGGAATTTCTGAAGAAGAGAAATTTGTTAACATCGAGTATAGATTTAACTGTCATGAAGTCTTTTCTGAAGGTATTTGTATGGAGTGTGGCTTGTATGGAAGTGAAACGTGGACGATAAATAGCTTAGACAGGACGAGAATAGATGCTTTCGAAACGTGGCGCTACAGAAGAATGCTGAAGATTAGATGGATAGACCACATATATAATGAGGAGGTAGTGAATACAATTGGAGAGAAGAGGAATTTGTGGCACAACTTGACTAGAAGAAGGGACCGGTTGGTAGGACACTTTCTGAGGAATCAACGGGTCACAAATTTAGTATTGGAGGGTAGCGCGTAAAAATCGTACAGGGAGACCAAGGCATGAATACACTAAACAGATTCAGAAGGATGTAGGTTGCAGTAGTTACTCGGAGATGAAGCTTGCACAGAATACAGTAGCATTGAGAGCGGCATCAAACCAGTCTCTGGTCTGAAGACCACAACAACAACAGTATTCTAATCATAAGTCGTCAAGCCCTAAATACAACTTTCCTGATTTGTATTAAAACACATTGCGAGGAAGAAAACAAAACAGTATATAGTTCTGCATATTTGTTTAAAATGTTATATAAGGAGAAAGAGCAGTTTGATGTTTAAATGAGCCGCTATTGTTGTTAAAAATGACTGTGAGAAAGAAAGCGAAACCGTAATTTTTCTTCAGCGTAGCATTTGATCTCTTACAGCGGATTTTGACAGAAAACGTGTATATTGTTGCTTCGGAAAACGTTTAACTGTCTGAATGTTTATTAGTCTATAGTGTAAAAATTTGAAGTAAGTCGGTCAAGAATTTTTCGAGATTTTTCTGACAATGTTTCAATTTCTGATATCCAACTGTAAAGTATCTGCAGTTTCTCTGAACCCCTTCCGTTGAAAATCCGAAGTATCTGACCGTCCTCTTATCCACTCAAGTGCGGCACCGTTAATAGTCTCCATGAAAGCGAGGGTTTAAAGTCGGGGCAGACTGCCTCCCTGAGTTACAAAGAGCGAAGAAACTATTACGGAATGATGCGCGACAGAAAACTGCTTGTGCGCCAGGTTTAGGCATTTTCCGAGCTAACGGGGCAGTGGTCTGCGGCCAATCTGCGCTGGTCGTCAAACAGAGCCCAGTGAAATTGCCCTGATCTTGGTGATCAGACGCGGCTAATCGTGGCATGTCGACGGTAGAGGGCTGCCAGTCGGTCAGACGGAATGCGTAAGTAGCCAGCCGCGAGACGCAATTGGTTCACTTCAACTGCGCATAACGCAGGACACGCCTCCTAAAATAATGTGTAAGGACTCTTTATTAGTAAATGGTTATCATTATTTAGTTAATTTTTGGCAGCCAGTTTCATTTTTTAGTAGAGTTCAAAACCATTCGTAGAATTCGTTTCTGAAAATGACCGTGTGCCGTAACCAACAAGACCACGGTTAAAGACTTCATTAGTGACTGGGGAAATACTGAAAAACAATTGAAGTCTCAATACACATTTGGAATTTATTATCAGATATCTGTAACTATGATTTTGTGGCTCTTACGTGATCACAGTTGAAATCAAAGTGCTACCTTTCATACACATAAGTATAGCTGTTCCAGTTATTCGTATTAATCAGCGCAGGATACATTCTGCATATTTCAGTCGTGGTATCATTCTCCCCTCCCTCCAGGTAACTGCTTTACAGCCATATTTCAATACCTTTAACGTGACCACACGCCTCGTGTGCAGTCTTCAGCCGCAGACTTATAAATCTACATATATACTCTGAAAATACCCTCGATATGGATGGCAGTGGGTACGTCCCATTGTACCTGTTACTAGGGTTTCATCCCGTTCCACTCGCGTATGGAGCGCGGGAAGAATAATCGTTTGAATGTCTCTGTGGGTTCAGTGATTATTCCAATCTTATTCTCACGATCCCTATGTGAGGAATACATATGGGACTGTGGTATATTCCTGGAATCATCATTTAAAGCCGCTTCTTGAATCTTTGTTAACAGAGTTTCTCCGCATAGTTTCGACTGTCTTCTTCAGCATCTCCGTGACACTCTACTACGGATCAGACAGATCTGTGACCACTCGTGCTGTCGTTCTCTGCATACGTTCAATATCCCCTGTTAGCACTATTTGGTAAGGGTCCCACATAGTTGAGCAATATTCTAGAACGGGTCGCACGAGTGATTTAAAAGCAACTTCCTTCGTAGACTGATTGCACCTCCTCAATATTCTACCAATAATCCGAAGTCTACCACCTGCTTTACGCACGACTGCGCTATTATTCCATTTCATATCCCTACTATGTGCTACACTCAGGTATTTGTTTAAGATGACCGATTCCAGCAGCGACTCACTGACATTATAGTCATGGGATACTACGTTTTTTTCGTTTTGTGAAATGCGCAGTTTTACATTTCTGAACATTTAAGACAAATTGACAATCAATGCACCACTTTGAAATATTTATGCAGCTTTTTTCAGATAGCACTTCATTAGAGATAACTACAATATCTGCAATAAACTGTGAGGTTACTACTAATATTGTCTGTAAGGTCATTAATGCACAACTTGAACAGCAAGGGTCCCACCACAATTCCCTGGGGCACACTGGAAGTTACTTCTACATCTGACGATGACTCTTCATCGAAGATAACATGCTGCGTTCTCCCAACCAAAAAGCCGTCAACCTAGTCACAAATGTACTCCATATGATCGTACTTTTGACAATAACCGTAGGTGTGGTGCTGAGTCAAAAGAAATTCGCAGATCGAGAGATACTACCTCAACCTAAATGCCTTGATTCAAAGTTTTCGGTATGTCATGTGAGAAGTTGGGTACACATGATCGACGTTCTCGGAATCCATGCTGGTTAACACTAAGGAACAGTTAGTTCGTGAGCCTACTCGAAACGTAAATGTTTGCGAAAGCATACCTGACCTCTTAGCAACAAATGATACTTGACAAATAGGAAGTACCATGACGAATATAGGGATTAGCGACCTCAAGGCAGATGCTGCTAGGCTGAATACCGTAATACCCACAACCATCGAAAAGAAAAGCAAAGTCATATATTTAAAAAAAGCAGATAAAATTGCTCTTAACGCCTTTTTAACAGACAGTCTTCAATCCTTCCGATCCGATCACGTAAGCGTACAAAGGATGTGTAATGATTTCAAAGAGATAGTATCGACGGCAACTGAGAGATATATGCCACATAAATTAATAAATGATGTTACTGATCCCCCATGGTACACAAAATGGGTCAGATCGCTGTTGCAGAAGCAACGAAAAAATCATTCCAAATTTAAAAGAACGCAAAATCTCGAAGATTGGCAAAGTTTTGCAGAAGTTCGAAATATAGCGCTTGCTTCAATGTGAGATGCTTTTAATAATTTCCACTACGAAACTCTGTCTCGTAATCTGGCAGAAAACCCAAAGAGATTCTGATCATATATAAATCACACCAGTATCAAGACGCAATCAATACCTTCATTGTGCAATAACAACGGTGAAGTCACTGATGACAGTGCCACCAAAGCAGATTTATTAAACACGGTTTTCCGAAGCTCCTTCGCCAAAGAAGACGAAGTAGATAATCCCGAATTCCAATCAGGAACAATTGCGAAGATGAGAAGCATAGAAGTAGATATCCTTGGTGTAGGCTCTGAGCACTATGGGACTCAACTGCGGTGGTCATCAGTCCCCTAGAACTTAGAACTACTTAAACCTAACTAACCTAAGGACATCACACACATCCATGCCCAAGGCAGGATTCGAACCTGCGACCGTAGCAGTCGCACGGTTCCGGACTGCGCGCCTAGAACCGCGAGACCACCGCGGCCGGCCCTTGGTGTAGCAAAGCAGCTTAAATCACTTAATAAAGGCAAGGCTTCCGGTCCAGTTGGTAATCCAGTCAGGCTCCTTTCAGAGTATGCAGATGCAAGAGCTCCATATTTAGCAATTATATACAACCGCTCGCTTACACAAAGTTCCGTACCTAAAGACTGGAAAGTTGCTCAAGTTACACCAATACCCAAAATGGGAAATGGGAGTAATCCGCTGAATTAAAGGCCCATATCACTAACGTCGATTTGCAGTATGGTTTTGGAACGTATACTGTATTCGAACAATATGAAGTACCTCGAAGAAAACGATTTACAGACATATGGTCAGCAGGGATTCAGAAAATATCGTTCTTTCGGAACACAACTAGATCTTTATACTCATGAAGTAATGAGTGCTATCGACAGGGGATGTCAAATTGACGCCATATTTTTAGATTTTCATAATTATGGAGTACTGCTGTGCCGTGTGGGATCCGTTTCCGGTGGGACTGACGGATGATATTTAAAAAGTTCAAAGAAGGGTGGCTCGTTTTGTATTATCGCGAAAGAGGGGAGATAGTGCCACAGATATGATACGTGAATTGGAATGACAATCATTAAGACGAAGGATTTTTTCGTTGCGACGGGATCTTCTCATGAAATTTCAATCACAAGTTCTCTCCTCCGATTACGAAAATGTTCTGTTGGCACCCACCTACATAGAGAGAAATGATTACCACGATAAAATAAGAGAAATCAGGGCTCGCAGAGAAAAATTTAAGTGCTCGTCCGCGCGTCTTTCGAGAGTGGAACGGTAGAGAGACAGGTGGTTCATTGAACCCTCTGCCAGACACTTAATTGTCAATAGCAGAGTAATCACGTAGATGTAGACGCAGATGTAGATGTAGGTCAAGGAGGATTTTCTGTTAAAGATACCTCATTATGTTTGAGCTTAGAATATGTTCTAACATTCCACAACAAATCGATATCAGGGATATTGGACGATGGTTTTGGTGATCACCCCTACTACGCTCTATGTAGACGTGTAACCTGAGCTTTATGCAAGAACTGGATACGGTTTTTTGTCCTTAGGTTAGTTCGGTTTAAGTAGTTCTAAGTCTAGGGGACTGATGACCTCAGCTGTTAAGTCCCATAGCGCTTAGAGCCATTTGAATAGAACAATGTGGCCAGACTGGTAACCATTCACCATCATGCGGGAGAGCGCTCCGTGGATCAGTCGAAGGATCGCCCGTGCCGACTCTGGAAACAGGCCCATGCATTCCAAAACTATGCGTAGGAAGCCGTGGTCGAATCGGTCGAATGCGTGGTCAAAATCGACGGCGGCAAGGATATCTCGTATTCTGCAGGCTGCCGTCAACGCAATTACGTCGCAGCATGCTCCTAACGCTGTATGAATGTTGCTGACACCACCTAAACATGTCTGATCGTTGTGTACGGCTTCCCCGATATCAGTGTGGAGACGCGCGCGGAGAATGCGGACGAAGATCTTGAAGTCGTTGTTGAGGAGTGTGACTGGGCAGAAGTCCTGCCACCACCATTCGGTTTAGGTAGGTACTGGGATAAAGATGCTGTCTGTGAATTCCGTGGGGATAGTGCATCAGGGCGGATACGTTCTTGAAACATTTGGAACCACTTGTCGCCCATAAGTTCATAAAAAGTGCAATAGAATTCCAGCGGTAAACCTTCACGGCCCTGGCGATTTGTTCGGTGCTCCACGTGCCAAGGACGATGTCATCTCGTCCGATATGATGGGCAACAGCAGAGTATCATCGGGTGCCACGTTACTATGGGAGGGAAAATCGTGCAGCAGCTCGTCATAATCACGTACGTTTCGCGGATCTTCCATGTGCAAGGTCCCATCGTGTCGGACGAACGTGTGCGCTATGTCCGTTTGCGCCACTGCGTGGCTGTCCGCCTCCACGTTTACGCCGTAATCAGCTAACGTTTGCGGTGGCTCCTCCCGAGCGCAATTTTTCGTAGGAGATGCAGTCTAGCACTCGTGTTCGGATGCGGACACCTTCTAGCTGCTCTGCCCTGATCCAAAGTAGACGAACTTTGAGGCGTTGTACGGACATCTGACGTTCGGGAGACGGTGGTTGCGTCGCCAGCTCACGTAACACTGTGCAGTAAAATTCCGATGTCATCCTTTGCCAGTCCGTATTGAATTGCATCGCCATTTACCTACGTATCTTACGATTGCTGGTTGCCGAGCAATCATTATTTACGATGATCAGCCGAGAGCCTGCTACGGATGTGGACAGGTAGGAATGTTCGTACCGAGTGCCTGCAACGCCGTCTCGCGTAGACGCCCTCAGCCGATCAGATTCGACCGTCGATAGCGACCTTTGTTGTGTCTAGCTCCTACAGCATAGACACAATGAGGTAGCTAGGTGCACGCTAAACTAACGCAGACGGGCGTGAAGTCTGAAACAGGATACTGGATGAAAACTATAAAGAAAAGAAGGGAGCTTCTTTTATACTTAACTTTAATGAATCCTTGGAATACATCTCTCTTGAATATTCGTTAGCTATAAGCACTGATACAAATGGCGCCTTGCTAGGTAGTAGCTATGGACTAAGCTGAAGGCTATTCTATCTGTCTCTCGGCAAATGAGAGGAAGACTTGGTACGTCTGGTCGCAAGCTATGTCGTCCGTACAACTGGGGCGAGGTCTAGTCCGTGTCTTGTGACCTGCCATGTGGTGGCGCTAGGTTTGCGATTACACAGTGGCGACACGCGGGTCCAACATGTACTACAGGACCGCGGCCGATTTAAGTTACCACCTAGCAAGTGTGGTGTCTAGCGGTGACACCACAACCTTTATGTCGATTACGTATGTTGCGGCGGCGAGACGGGAGACACCAGCAGTTTATAACGACCCTTCTATATTGGTCCAAGCCTTGGGGGCCCCTGCAACAGTTCCTGAGGAGCCCCCTGCGTCTTTCAGCTCTGATGCCTCTGTTGCCCTCTCGTCGAGCCGAGGCACACCGCTGCAACGACAAGCCGACGGTGCGGTGGAAGTTGAAGAACAGGATGGCGCGTCCACCCCCTGCCCTCCGCCGGACACAGAAGCGAGACAGCGTAACAGAAATAGCCGAAGCGCCATAAGAAACGACGCATAACAACCGACGCAATAGAACGGTCAGAGGAAGCAATGATGGATGATGAGGTGCGTCTGCCGATAAACCGATCCCACACGGCCGATACTGACGTATCACAAGGTTCGCTGTCTTCTCCCGTTACCGATGGGTCTGCGCGCTGTGGGGATGCGGGAGATCACCGAAGCCCAATCCCCGGGGATGCACCCACGACTACGTCTGCCTCTCGAGATCCAGTGCTATCGTCCGCTCTGGGGGACTGGGCACAGGAGATGTAGATACAGCTGCAGGATGCTTTTCGGAACCCTGACAATACACCGATGCCGTTGGCAACGTCTACGTTGACGGTGGCAGATGCCTAGGCCGGCATGACCCTCACCCGTTGTTTGCTGACTCTACGCCCTGAAGACTCTCCACACTGCGACTACTGCCCCCATGACTTTATGGAACAGGCATACCGCCTCGCCATGATCAATGTCAACGGCGTTACTTCTGCTGTCATAACTCATATGTTGCAAGATCTGCGGAATTGGATGTTGTTTTCCTTCAAGAAGTCCACTCAGGACAATATCGATACCTACGAATATGACGCCTACGCTATGCCTTCAGATGTGGGCGGAGGTGGTAAGCCGGCTGGAGTGACCGAACGGTTCTAGGTGCAACAGTCTGGAGCTCGTGACCGCTACGGTCGCAGGTTCGAATCCTGCCTCGGGCATGGATGTGTATGATGTCCTTAGGTTAATTAGGTTTAAGTAGTTCTTAACTTCTAGGTGATTGATGACCTCAGAAGTTACATCCCATAGTGCTCAGAGCCATTTGGAGGAGGTAGAGCTATTCTGTTGAGGGAAGGGCTTACGGCTACTGATGTATCCTATTTACCGTCGGCCCGAGGTTTCACACACATGGTTGGTACAGTTCGTCTGGTGATTCTGTATGCTCCTTCTGGCACCGACGGAAGGAGAGAACGCCGCACCTTTTTTTGCCGTGCTCTTCCAGGGCAGTGCCGACCACTTGGCAGAAGGCGGAGATTTCAGTTGTGTGCTCAAACCATCCGCCCAGATGCCGCACTATACCACCTGTCCAGCACTTAAGGCGCTTGTGAAGGATTTAGCTTTGTCAGACACATGGGTCATAGAACACAGAGACCGAAAGGCATACACCTTCTTTACTAGTCATTCCGCGAGCCGTTTGGATCGAGTTTACGTCACACGAGGGCTGCGATCGGCTGTTGTCGACATTGAGATGTGGCCGGTAGCGTTCACGGACCACCTAGAGTATGTGTGTACTCTCAACCTCCCGCGCCAGCGCTTCCGACGAAGTAGAGGTCCGTGGCTATTCAACGTGGCCCTTCTTGATGAGGTAAGTGGCAGATGCGAAGTTGAGTCCACATGGAGCAGATGCCACCGGCGATTACCCGCCTATGGTTCCGTAGTTCATTGGTGGTTACTGTGTGTCAAGCCCGCCTAGTGCCGAACATTAGGCAGCTATTGACGAGATAGAGCGCGCTGGTATACCGCGACCACTGATTTCTACTACACTGCGCTCCGCGAACTGGCTGTGCAACAGCCGTCGCCGGAACGACAATCGGCAGAACACCACGTCAAGGCACAATTGCTCCGTATCACCGCCGTACGTCTCGCGGGTATGCAGGTGCGAGCGAGGACAACTGATGATGTTAGAGGAGAACGACCTTCCCACCACCATATCATTCAAGACAGAAGACGCAAGAGGCATCTCATTACGAATGTCGAGACGGAGGATGGGCGACGAGCTGAAACGCAAATAGACATTGTTCGAGCGTTCACACAGTCATATACACTTCTCTACGAGTTAGAGTACATCCGTGTGGATGTAGCAGTCAGGGAAGTCCTATCCGAACTACCCGTCTCTCGGAAACCGCAAGACGATGCTACGCTCACGTCGGAGGTGACTTTGGAATAACTACGAGAGGCTATATTGCGCGATGCTCCGAACAAAACGCCAGGCACTGACAGACTCCCTCTTGAATTTAACAACGTTTTTTTTTTATCTTAAGGGCCCAATGTGGGTCACGATGGGCAGAGAACTCCAGAAATCCGATTTTCAAGTACCATCTTAATTCACTGAGGAATTCTTGATTCTGGTGCCCAAACACGGAGGAGGCTGGCGCCCCTTGATTTTCGGACACTGACCTTGCTAAACACCGACTACAAAGTGTTGACACGCATCTTCCGTGACAGACTCAGATCTATGGTAATGGCAGCCATTCACACTGATCAAATCTGCCTCGGAGGCAACACTAGTGCATTTACGACTTAGAGCACGTACTGATACGTGGTGACACTGATGCGAACATGCAGTCTCTACGGAATTCATAGAATGGCATAAATTATACCTAATGTTCCAAATGATGTAATTTTTCCTCTCTCGTCTTTCTCGTTGCGCTGGATTTTGACTGCGCCTTCGATCGCGTCGAACCATGGTTTTCTGGGTGTGGTTATGGAACACATCGGTATCCCATGCATGACAACATCAGTTGTGCTTCGTTTGATCCATGGGGTGATAACGAGAATTATGGTGAACAGCTGTTTGTCCGCCGTCTGCCGTATCAACAGGTCCTTCAGACAGCGCTGTCCTCTCTCTGCCATGGTATTCGCCATTACCCGTCGAACCAGCTCTTCACGGAGTGCGGAGGCGCTTGGAAGGTCTTAAACTTGACCTTTCGATGTCGCGCATACGCCAATAATGTGATGTTTTTAGGGCGGACTGGTGCCAAATACGAACGGCGCTTTCCTGGCCCCAACAGTATGTGGTTGTGGTAGGCAGTGTGATCAACCTCCGGAAATCACGCTACATGGAGGTGGGACAAGGTATGCCTGTAGAACTGGATGTACCCCTGACAAAGGTCCCAATGCTCAAATGTTTAGAGATATCGGTCGATCGACAAGTACAACGTACAGCGGCCTTTACGTATCGTAAGGACTTACGACTACTTCACATAGAGGTTCGCCTCGACAAATTTAGATCATTGGACATTTTCCAACGCACTCAGTACGTCAATGTGTACATGGCTTCTCTGCTTAACCATTACGCCCACGTATTAGCGATTACAGACACGATGGCTTCCAGGATACAGGCAGTGTTCGGACACGTGGTGAACGCTGGTGCAGTTTTTAAGATCCGTTTTGTTACTCTTACTTTACCCTTCCACAAAGGAGGTGTTGAACTGACACACGTCAAGCTCAGAGCTTTGGCGCTGTACCTTCGCTCAATACGGCGACTGTCACTTTCACCAACAGACAATCTTTCCTGCAATCCTGATAGCACCGGTGGCCCCACGCACGCTGTGCCCACCGGTACCCATTGGTCTTTTATCGTTCTCGCAATCACATATTAGGATGTTTATCGTGGAGCACAGCTATATGTTGGGACACGGAAACCGGCAGGAAAGTTTTATTATAGTGTTCTCCAACGCTAACGACATTGTACGATGCCACCCCACGGTCAACTGACAGCGGGTTTGGCGAACCATTCACGCGCCCTTCCTGTCCACTTTAGTGCGGTCGACGTGGTATGTGGTCACTAACGAGATATTTCCGGCCCGATGAAGGCTACATGCCAGTCACGTAACTGATGACTACATGTGTCCCCGATGCGCGACGGTAGACACGGACGAATACAGACTGAACTGTGGCTCCGTAAGCGAGTACTGGAAACTGATCCGCCAGATACTGGCTTTCCTCCGACGCCACCCCTGTGTTTCGATTGTGCCCTTGGACCTCTTTCATCCCGACGCCGTCTATTTCCCGATGACCCGGGTGGATGGGTACAAGGATTAGCGATACACTACATGTACCGCGATAGCGAAAAGTAAGTCCTCGATTTGTGACAATACTTGATTGACGAGTTCCTGGTCTTAACAATCAGAACTCAATACCGGAACCTTTTTGCTAACAATTTGGCGTCGTCATTCATGGACCCAGCGCCCAGCTGGGGTCTGCCGGGTGTGAGAAGAAGTTGACTTGCCGACATGATGGTTCCACGAATCCCCTACGGTAACAGAAACAGTCTCTGACTATGTGCAGCGGCCCCGGACGCTCCGATGGTCGATGACTGGTGATGCCCATTGTAATGACGACCGCCTCTTACTTGCCGCTCGCTTCGATAAGGTGATCCCAGCGGGCAAGATGGCCCGTTTTAGTTCACATTATCGTCATAACTTTTGGCCTATGGCTCCCTTATTTTTTGGCTCTGAGCACTATGGGACTTAACAGCTATGGTCATCAGTCCCCTAGAACTTAGAACTACTTAAACCTAACTAACCTAAGGACATCACACAACACCCAGCCATCACGAGGCAGAGAAACCTTATTTTTTGTTGCTTATTGTATTTTAAAAAATGTTATTTTGTGCCCCGGTGGTAGAATGGGGAGACATCATGGTCAGGCCTCGGAATTCCAACCTGCCACACTGTGCTGCTCAAACGAAACAATATAGGTGGGCGGCCCGGGTTCGATTCCCGGGCGATGCATTTGTTTTTAATTTATTGTTCCGTTTCCGTATGCAACATATAGAAGAAAAGAAGTAATTATTTTTTGCCATCAAGCAAACAAAACCTCTCTCTGCCCTTAAAAAAACACAACTAATATAAAATAGTCAGTACAGCACTTGCCGCGCAAGGCAAAATCCCGAGTTCGAGTCTCGGTCCGGCACGCAGTTTTAATCTGCCAGGAAGTTTCATAATTCACACTGGTGTTACCAGTTACTGCGTCTGTGCCTACGAGATTCGTCCGTACTCAGTTACCCTGAAGAGAATCGTGATACATTGTGGGATATTCTAATTGTTCTTTAAATGATTTACTCGCAATACTTCAGACCATTTCGCTGTAGCGAGTTTATGTGAAATTCTATTCCACATATCTTGAAACTTTGTGACAGATCAGAACTGTACTCCAGACTGGGAATCCATCCCGGAACCTTGCTATTCACGAGTAATCTTCTAGCGGACTGGGTTCCTCCGGCACAGCCTTACTTCTGTGAGTCTCCCATTTTCCAAAGGTAGAGAGAGTACATCGTGGGCCTTGTCTGCATAGATCAGTCGGTGAGAACCCTCCTCGAATCATGAAACGACGCAGTCATGTTTTCGATTCATGAGGGTCAGCAACTGATAAAAAAAGGGGCCCCCCAAGGTCGCGATGGTGGCGTCACTGTCCCGCCGAGATAATTTGTCCTTTAAGGACAATTATCTGGGCAAGCACCCACGCCAGCAAAAGGTTGCCCGACACGTGCTGTTCGATACCGTTAAGTACACTCCTGGAAATGGAAAAAAGAACACATTGACACCGGTGTGTCAGACCCACCATACTTGCTCCGGACACTGCGAGAGGGCTGTACAAGCAATGATCACACGCACGGCACAGCGGACACACCAGGACCCGCGGTGTTGGCCGTCGAATGGCGCTAGCTGCGCAGCATTTGTGCACCGCCGCCGTCAGTGTCAGCCAGTTTGCCGTGGCATACGGAGCTCCATCGCAGTCTTTAACACTGGTAGCATGCCGCGACAGCGTGGACGTGAACCGTATGTGCAGTTGACGGACTTTGAGCGAGGGCGTATAGTGGGCATGCGGGAGGCCGGGTGGACGTACCGCCGAATTGCTCAACACGTGGGGCGTGAGGTCTCCACAGTACATCGATGTTGTCGCCAGTGGTCGGCGGAAGGTGCACGTGCCCGTCGACCTGGGACTGGACCGCAGCGACGCACGGATGCACGCCAAGACCGTAGGATCCTACGCAGTGCCGTAGGGGACCGCACCGCCACTTCCCAGCAAATTACGGACACTGTTGCTCCTGGGGTATCGGCGAGGACCATTCGCAACCGTCTCCATGAAGCTGGGCTACGGTCCCGCACACCGTTAGGCCGTCTTCCGCTCACGCCCCAACATCGTGCAGCCCGCCTCCAGTGGTGTCGCGACAGGCGTGAATGGAGGGACGAATGGAGACGTGTCGTCTTCAGCGATGAGAGTCGCTTCTGCCTTGGTGCCAATGATGGTCGTATGCGTGTTTGGCGCCGTGCAGGTGAGCGCCACAATCAGGACTGCATACGACCGAGGCACACAGGGCCAACACCCGGCATCATGGCGTGGGGAGCGATCTCCTACACTGGCCGTACACCACTGGTGATCGTCGAGGGGACACTGAATAGTGCACGGTACATCCAAACCGTCATCGAACCCATCGTTCTACCATTCCTAGACCGGCAAGGGAACTTGCTGTTCCAACAGGACAATGCACGTCCGCATGTATCCCGTGCTACCCAACGTGCTCTAGTAGGTGTAAGTCAACTACCCTGGCCAGCAAGATCTCCGGATCTGTCCCCCATTGAGCATGTTTGGGACTGGATGAAGCGTCGTCTCACGCGGTCTGCACGTCCAGCACGAACGCTGGTCCAACTGAGGCGCCAGGTGGAAATGGCATGGCAAGCCGTTCCACAGGACTACATCCAGCATCTCTACGATCGTCTCCATGGGAGAATAGCAGCCTGCATTGCTGCGAAAGGTGGATATACACTGTACTAGTGCCGACATTGTGCATGCTCTGTTGCCTGTGTCTATGTGCCTGTGGTTCTGTCAGTGTGATCATGTGATGTATCTGACCCCAGGAATGTGTCAATAAAGTTTCCCCTTCCTGCGACAATGAATTCACGGTGTTCTTATTTCAATTTCCAGGAGTGTATATAAAAGATGGTAATAATTTATTTTTGCGTTAATACGCCATTATTCAGAAGTGTACGTTGTGGTGGAGCATTAGATGCTGTAAGTGATTGAGAGGAGGAAGATGTTGATTTTGCTGATATTTTGTTAAGTCATGATGATGTCATGGTGATGTACTTGATGGCACTGACCTTACGTAATATTACGTCTTTAGCTCATTGTGATATCATTGACAGATTTTTCCTCTTGTCCCCTCCTAAGTGACATTGAATTTTTTCATATATTCTGCATGTATAAAGAACATCAGAGATGTGTGAATAACTTTTCTCTAATTACACAACTCAATATGACACAACGTGCCATTGCTAATGAGTTCCATCGTAGTGCTCGAAAAGTGTATCCTAGGTGGACAGTTATTACCAAAGGACTTGATGACTTGCAACAAGCTGATGTAGTGGAAATGAGTGCATATTCTAAATACAATTCAGGTAAAATATACTAACACTGATTGATGTGCACTCGAAATATGCTTGGGCAGTTGCTTTAAAGACCAAGTCTGGAGATGAAGTTACAAAAGCTATTAAAAAATTTTACAAACATAGTGAGAGAGTACCTGCATTTTCACGAACAGATTTTGGGAAAGAATTCTATAATTCAAAATTTAAAATGTTAATGATGCGATTTAACATCCATCATTATTCTACTTATTCCAATTAGAAGGCTTCAGTTGTTGAACGTTTCAGCAGAACATTGAAAGGACTAACGTTTAAAGAATTTACAGCTACAGGCTCTTACAGGTGGATTAACATTCTACCACATTTAATTGATAAATATAATAGAACAAAGCATTCCACAATTAAGATGTGACCCTGAGATGTTAATGATAATCACCTTTTATCCACAGGATATAATAAAATACGTACCATAGACAAATTAAAGCAGAAATTTAAAGTAGGAGAGTTCGTAAGAATCAGTAAAAGAAAGCCATTTTTGATAAAGGATACACACCAAATTGGTCTACAGAAATATTTAAGATAATTGGAGTCCAAGAAACAAATCCTAGGACACACACTCTGCAAGATTTTGAACTGAATAATATTGCTGGTGCGTTTTATGGTCATGAATTACAGAAAACAAAATACCCCAATACTTATCTGGTAGAGAAAGTATTGTACAGAAAAGGAAATAAGGCATTTGTGAAATGGTTAGGTTTTGATAGAAAACATAACAGTTGGATTACAGTAACATAAAATGTAATTTTATTATATAAAATTACAGCTATTTTTAAAGAATTATATAAAAATTACAGTTACGTTTTAAAGATATACCAAACGAACAACTGCTTCTTCAAGTTCCTAATAGTTATACCACAGATGCACACCATCACACAACACATCAGGAATTTTAAAGCATTTACAAAAAAGGCGTGAATACTAGTAAATGAAAATAAGCTTCACAGTTTTCACATGATTCACAATTGTCTAACAGATCACACTTGCCTGCTTTTGTGAGGGTCCATTACACTCTTTACTCCACACTGTTCGGCATAATTTTTTAAGTAGTACTCTTTGTACCACTTCACCAGCAGATTTGTATTCAATTTCGCAGTTACTGGTTGGTACCTGCCAATACCATTCAGCTTACGTAGAGAATGTAGTGAAGGGCAGCCTTTCTCCTCCACATTAGTTATTAGGCAGTCAGTTAAGAACTCTCTTACCCATTTCACTTTTTCAGTACCTTTAACAAGTACAGTGCAGTTTGTTGGTACCATTGATTTGATGGAGTTTAATGCACTATCCAGCGAGACTCCAACTGAATTAATGTTGTAGTGGTGATGGTTCTCTGCCAACCATTTTGCTGATTCGATATCAAGTTCGTAATACGGTGTTGTACATTGAAGAATGTAACTTCCAGAGGCAAACACTGTTCCATCATCGCACAGCATTTGGAATGCTAAGTCCTTAGGAACAAATTCATTCGCACATGTCTTGAAGCCTTGACAGTCGAAGATTACAGTATACATCTTGAAAGAAGGTTACACACACACACTTGCTGTTGCTGCTCGTAGATGTCGACGTTATCGGTTCAGAGGACATGATGTGCTGTGCTCCAAATCATCCTCCTTATATACTAAAATTCGGATACAGCCGCTTAAAACAACTCCTGTTATCAACACGTGTCGGGCAACCTTTTGCTGGCGTGGGTGCTTGCTCAGATAATTGTCCTTAAAGGACAAATTATCGCGGCGGGACAGTGACGCCGCCATCGCGACCTTGGGGGGGCCCCTTTTTTTTTTATCAGTTGCTGAGGGCCTCGAATCATGAAACGACGCAGTCATGTTTTCGATTCATGAGGGTCAGCAAAGGCTAAAGGCATGGCTAAAGGCATGGTTCCAGGCGCGCGTAGTTTTCGTAACAGTGAATACTCCGTTGCGTAGTGAATCCTTCCGCATACATCCTGGTTTAATGTGTTTGTAATGACTTTCATAAGAATGCTGCGAATTACACGGCTCGACACAAGAGCGAAGCACTCAGAAGGGGAGGAGGAAACGAAATGATCCAAAGATAGGATATATGATGTAATTGCACTAACTACAAAATCGATACAAAATAAGAAGAACTTGGCACTGTGAGCCCATTTATCCTTACGTCGTTGTAGCCGTTGTGGTCCGCGTGCATGCACTGACTCGGTAGGGAAAGCTTTCATGAAGCCATTGTATCCTTTCCTGGAACAAGCTGATACACAGCTGTTGTAAGACGTTCTCGATAACCTAAACGCTGGCACTACGGAGTTGACACCTGAGCTGATCCGATAAGTGTTCTAATGTAGAGAGCTCTGGGGATCTTGCTGGTAATGGAAGCACCTCAACATCATCCAGACGGTTCACTCACGTGGATTTGCTGTTAGAAATGAAGTGAGAGGTAACACATGTGTAAACAGGTTGTTCGTGACGTACCGTTGGGGCAATGGAAGTACTTGAACATCACGTAGACATTTCACTCAAGTGGATTTCCTGTTAGAAATGACGTGAGAAGTAAGATGTGTGCGCAAGTTGTCCGTGACGTACCACTGTGACACCAGATTTCGTTCGGTCATAAAAGCCGTGACGTGGACTCATGCCCGAAGACTCCCCACATCATGACGCCAAGATTAATATCTCTACGCCACCCCAAAATATTAGAAGGAATGGATATCTCCCGCGGTCGCTGACATATTTGTCGACTATGGTTATCCGGTGTAGCGCAGAGCAGCGATTCATCTTTAATTGGCAGTCGATGCTTTCCATTCAAGACACCACGCCGAACGCAGCCATTTCTGTTGTGGTATTAAAGGTATCCTGTGCTTGGGACCAAAATGACCTAGCCCGGTTGCCGATAGTCTTCCACCAAAGGTTCGGGATAACACAGAATGTAGGAGATGGACCATTAGTTCTTGCTAATTGGCAGGTGCTGATGTCAAGGAGTTACAGAGTTCTTGGTGCACAGTGCGTTGATCCTCCATTCTGATGGCCAGACGTGGTCCACCAGACCCTTGACGACGAGTATGCCTGCCCTCGTGTTTCCATGCAGTCAAACATCGAACCACTGTTACATCCGCATGCCCCACAAATCTGGTTATTGCACCATTCAACTACCCAGCCAAATGGAGAGTGACAATGAGGCCTCTTCCAAGCTCTGTTAGGTGGTGATAACGCTTTCTCACACGAGGACGTGTCATCTTCGTTTCCTCCATGGTGGCCGCTCAACATCTGACGCTCTTTACGCTCTTTACATATCTTACCATGTGAAGTGTCGAGACAACATTGTGTAAATTCACCTTTTACGCAACGAAACAAATTCAGCATAACAGGCTGTAGGGTGGTAGTACTGGACCAAAGTAACACATCCGGTGATCACCATCGACATTTGCACTGAACATTTTACTTGGTACATTTAAACAAGAGAACTTGACAAATAAGACCATCACATGTTTAAAACTACCAAACATCTTTAAAATAGCCATTCAGTTGGAAATAGATTACTTCACTTTTAAACATTCATAAAATCGCGACACTTATGGCCTGTTACACATTTACTGAAATGAGTTAAATTTTATATACTCTAATCAAGCTGAAGAACAATTTACTAAAATTTAATTAAGTTACTCTTTCATTACGACAGGGATTGCTATACAAAAATAATTCAGAGTTCAGGCAACAATCAGATACCATGGCACACATCAGGTTACTTAAATGGTAGGCACCACATAATGTGGCATATAAAGTATAAAATTTCATGTGAGCAAACAATCTCGTGAGATTCAACAACTACACTCAGGAAACGGACGCCCGCCCGCACAGCTGTTTGCAATACAGGCTCGACACCGACCCACAGACGGGAGCAGCAACGGTTACGAATGGGCACGAGAATATCCCAGGACTAGGGGGTATCTGCAACATACTGACATCTACCTTGAATAACTAGAAACACAATAACTTATTAGAACACATCATCATGCCTTCCAACTGCACAAAAGGTGACCAACACTAATGCACTCTTGTGGCCGTTCCACTTGTCACATATATTTGCTACTCCGTCCATTTACATAGCTGCCGATGGTTTATATGTGTACGAAGTTACATTTACATCTAACCCTGTCTCCTCCGTGCTTCCATACATGGCAGATTTCTCTAACAAACGCCAGGAATATTTGAATATTTCTTCCCGATCTACAGAACACGACTGCCATCCGCTCTGACTTCAAGTCCGTCCCAGTGCCAATATGGAGGATATCAAAGACTGGTTACAACAGCTTTTTGCCAGTAGGAGATACAAGGTCTTGATGACACCCTTCCCAGCCGAATCGGCGCATGCATCACGGCCAGATTTGGGTGCAACGTCATACTGGGAAGAGGGCTTATATTGCCAAGTTCTTTGTGAATTCCACTCGATATTGTGATGCCTGAATTAAGATCATATACCTCCTCAACTTGTGAAGTTTCATTTTGATATCTCCTCCCCTTCTGGGAACTTCAATGTTTTCGTCAGACAAGGTACAAGTGTTGCGTCCTGAATCTACCTCGCAATTTCAAACGACGACAGACACGCCCTTTGTTCCATAAACTTCAAGATCGTCCATCAGCACAATAGTAACCATGAATTTTAAAGTAAATTATCTCGGATGAATATAGACCACATCGTGAAAGGTGTCAATTATAGATATGTAAACAATGCTACCTGTCCAAACCGCCAAAGAGAACATAACAGATAATACAATGTTATACACGGGTAGTGTAGATTTATTCTGCGTTTACGTATCATAATATGCATTCAGAATATATTTATCCCAGACTGCTGATGGCTTACTTTTTAAATAGACAAGCCGTTAAACTGCGTGACAGAATTAGGCGATCCCCGCAATTTACGCGCGGACCAGGTGGCCGGCACGCTTGCAACACTCGTTAAACAGCTTATCGAGCTCATCGCTACAATCCAGTTTCACGAATAAATGGTTTCAATTCCGCTCTTTAACAGCCTCTGATTGCTTGTTAACGAAACAACTGTATTGACGCTAAGTATTAACTTCGTATGGATAATCGTTCTGATGCCGATAATACGTAATTTGAGTGAAAATCGGTTTCGTTTGCAGAAATGCATTCCACTCTCTGCAAAATTTATGCTACTGCCATTGCTTTAGGATAACGGTATTACCGAATTGTTGGTATTTTCTGCTTCACACATCCTTCTTTACGTATTGATTCTTTTTGACTAATATCTTAAACTTGAGTCTACTTTTCATCACTAAAAAACTGTGATTTGGAAATATATGTGCTCCTGGGTAGGTCTTACAATCCAATATCTGATTTCACAATCTCTGCCTGACCGTGACATAACGTACTTTAACTGAAATCTTCCCGCATTTCCCGGTCATTAAGTATATCTCCTTCGCCTGTGATTCTTGAACAGAGCATTCGCTGTTACTTGCTGAAATTTATTGCAGAACTCAATTAGTCTCTCTCCTCTCTCATTCCCAGTACTAAGTCCGTATTTTCCCGTGACCCTATCTTCTACTCCCTCCCCCACAACCGCATTCCAGTCCCACAAGACAATTAATTTTTAATTACCCGTTCAGTATCCTCATGTTCGTTCTGTAACTCTTCAACCTGTTACGTCGGTATGTCGGCATGTATACCTGAACTATCGTTGTTGGTGTTCATTTACTGTCGATTCTGAAAGCCCTATGTATGTACAGTACACAGTAACTCATCCTCTGCCCTACCTTCCTCTTCGTAACGAATCCTACGCCGGCGACACTATTTTCCGCTGCTGTTGATACTACCCTATACTCATCTTATCGGAATTCCTTGTCTTCTTGCCCTACTTAACATCAGACTTATGGGTCACAAAGTAGACGAAATTAACGAAAGGCCATCCGGTGTGGCCGATCGGTTCTAGGCACTTCAGTCTGGAACCGCGCGACCGCTACGGTAAGTAGTTCTAAGTTCTAGGGGACTGATGTTAAGTGGTTCAAATGGCTCTGAGCACTATGGGACTTAACTGCTGAGGTCATCAGTCCCCTACAACTTAGAACTAATTAAACCTAACTAACCTAAGGACATCACACACATTCATGCCCGAGGCAGGATTCGAACCTGCGACCTTAGCGGTCGCGCGGTTCCAGACTGTAGCGCCTAGAACAGCTCGGCCAACATTTGAATTAACGAAATCTGCTACCTTCGCAGGAAAATAATCCGTGAGGGACGGAGCAAGGATGTCATGAAAAGCGGAATAGCACTAGAAAAAATGGCATTCCAGGGTAAGACAAGTCTACTAGTATCAAACATAGGCCTTAATTTGCAGAAGAAATGTCTGAGAATGTACGTTTGGAGCACAGAATTTTACGGTGCTCAAAAATTCACCTGGGAAAACCGGAAGAGACGAAAATCGAAACATTTGAGATGTGAGGCTTTGGACTATCATCGAATATTAGGTGGACTAATAAGGTAAGGACTGAGGAGATTCTCCGCTGAATCGGCGAGGAAGGGAAAAAGAAGGGACAGGATAGTAAGACTTGTGTTAAGACATCATGGAATAACCTCCATGGACTAGAGGGGGCTGTGGAGAATTAAAACAGTAGAGAGGAAGACAGAGATTGGAATACATCTAGCATATAATTGAAGGCGCAGGTTCCAATCGCTGCTGTTAGATGCAAACGTTTGGCACATGAGACGCATTTGTGACATGCCTCATCAAAATAGAAGACTGACATCTTAAAAGAAATGGAAAATTTGTTATGCTTTTGATGTTTCCATGTTTTTGTCCACTCCCTGTACATACTGACTGGATTTATACAGTTGCAACATTGCCGCATCCCGTCTGGGTCCGTTGGCCTTTTCGAAAGTCGCGAAAACCAACTGTCGGCGATCTCTATCGCGTCCAAGTTGTTGTAAGTGCTAAAAACAGATCTACGTCTGACTTTCCTTTTCCAGTATTGCCTCGATTGTGATGCAAGTTCCTTCCGACACCAGGGCCTCCTGCCACGATTCCAGGTTCTAAATCTACATCTACATCTACGTGATTACTGTGCTATTCACAATAAACTGCCTGGCAGAAGGTTCAATGAGCCACCTTCAAGCTGTCTTTCTACCGTACCACTCGAACGGCACGCGGGAAAAACGAGCACTTAAATTTTTCTGTGCGAGCCCTGATTTCTCTTATTTTATCGTGATCATTTCTCCCTATGTAGGTGGGTGACAACACAATTTTTTCGCAATCGGTGGAGAAAACTGGTGATTGAAATTTCATGAGAATACCCCGTCGCAGCGGAAAACGCCTTTCTTTTAATGATTGTCACTCCAAATCACGTATCATGTCTGTGACACTATCTCCCCTATTTCGCGATAATACAAAACGAGCTGCCCGTTCTTTGAACTTTTCCGATGTCATCCGTCAGTCCCACCTCATGCAGGTCGCACGACGCACAGCAATACTCCAGAATAGGGCAGACAAGCGTAGTGTAGGCAGTCTCTTTAGTAGGCCTGTTGTATCTTTTAAGTGTTCTGTCAATGGATCGCACTCTTTTGTTTGCTCCTCCCACATTCTATTCTATGTGATCGTTCCAATTTAGGTTATTTATAATTGTAATCCGTAAGTACTTAGTTCAATTTACAGCCTTCAGGTTTGTGTGACTTATGGCGTAATCGAAATTTAGCGGATTAGTATTCATGTGAATAACTTCACACATTTCCTTATTCAGGGCCAATTGCCACTTTTCGCACCATGCAGATATCTTATCTAAATCATTTTGCAAGTCGTTTTGATCATCTGATGACTTTACAAGACGGTAAATGATAGCATCATCTGCAAACAATCTAAGACGGCTACTCAGATTGTCTCCTATGTCTTTAATATAGATCAGGAACAATAGCGGGCTTATAACACTTCTTTGGGGACGCCGGATATTACTTCTGTTTTACTCGATGACTTTCCGTCTGTTACTACGACCTGTGACCTTTCTGATATGAAATCACGAATCCAGTCGCACAACTGAGGCGATACTCCACAGGCACGCAGTTTGGTTAGAAGACGCTTGTGAGGAACGGTGTCGAAAGCCTTCTGGAAATCTAAAAATATGGAATCAATTTGACATCCCCTGCCAATAGCACTTATTACGTCATGAGTATAAAGAGCTAGTTGTGTTTCACAAGAACGATATTTTATGAAACGGTGCTGACTATGTGTCAATAAATCGTTTTCTTCGAGGTACTTCATAATGTTCGAATACAGTATATGTTCCAAAACCCTACTGCAAATCGACGTTAGTGATGTAGGCTTGTTATTCAGCGGATTACTCCTACTCCCCTTTTTGGGTATTGGTGTGACTTGAGCAATTTTGCGGTCTTTAGGTACGGATCTTTCTGTGAGCGAGTGGTTGTATATAATTACTCAATATGGAGCTATTTTATCAGCACACTCTGAGAGGAAACTGACTGGTATACAATCTGGACCGGAGGCCTTGCTTTTATTAAGTGATTTAAGCTGCTTTGTTACACCGAGGATATCTACTTATATGTTTCTCATCTTCGCAGTTGTTCTTGATTGGAATTCAGGAATATTTACTTCGTCTTCTTTGTTCTACACACAGAAAAGGCCTGCCATTTCTTCTCCGTTCAGCCTTGTTTGTTCACACAGGAAGCGCCTGTGTCAGAATGCCACTATGTCATATTGTAGCACATTGTTAACGTACACATCTGAACACTCAATGCGGAATGTTGAAATGTTGTTTCCTTTCACATACAGAAAACGAGTTACCGCACGATAGTTCATTTTTGTTCAATAGGGTGCGCCACCTGGTTTTGGCTCCTCTAGCGTCGTTTTGCGGTGATGTGCCGCGAGGATTTTGTTGTGTAGCCGGACTGCAAAAAATGTACATGCAAATACACAAAAAAGTAATTAGGTAAATTTAATTTCTCGAGTTTATAATTAAAATTTATAACAACCCTTCATAATTAATTTCACTTTTACTCAGCGAGAGGATTAGTGTATGCTGTATGCATACAATTACAGGTCTGACAATGTATGCGTATCCGATTTTTAAAAGAGTCTTATGCTGATATACCTATTTTGAAGATCCTGTACCTTATGCTTGAAAACGTTAATTGACTGAGTAAATCTCAACGAAATTTAAAAAGAAATTAAATACGCGATGCTCAAGCTTTGTCAATGAAATTCCTTCACCTTGTGCAATACCCAAAGGAAACATTATCTGCTTTTTGTTTTGCCACCTTCCTTCTGTAAGGAAAATGTGTTACCTCGTATGCTAGGAATGGCACGAAAATATGCTTAGAATATAAATTGGTCATCTGAAAAGAAGTGTTACGAGCCATTCGTATGCCAGATTGCGCGCCTTACCACGTGAGATGTTCAAGGTCTTAAAGAGGAAATTTGGTAACGGGAAGAAACAAAATATCGTTGTAATAAGACCAAGGTAAAGTGCCGTAAATTAACTAGCCAACAAATTGTAACTTCTTTCTGTGTCTGGTTTCTGAATCGGTTGATTTACCTCATTTTAGGGGTGCTGAATTCATTGGTAGAATAACCTTTTCCCTACCACATCACGTTTCCTAGATACGGAGTAGAATGAAAGCAGTACTGACGAAAAAAAATAAAAAATTACATATCTAGACAAGAAACAGTAAACTTCGAAATACGGAAAATATCAAAAATATTACCTGCCGGAACGTTTTGAAAGGTAGGATCGGACTCTACCCCCCAAAATAGATGCTAATTGATATATCACATCCCAGATGCGGAATGGCTATTGAGGGGTGTTATTGCATTATATATCTGTGTCTAAAATAAGTACAGTATCAAAACTACAAAGTTTTTTATCCTGAACTGATAGTTTTGCAAGACTGTTCATAGGAAATTGTAAAATCATTGGAGAAATTGGCAACGAAATGACTATCCACGTTGGTATAAAGAATTTATGACTCTGGCGATAAAGCAAGGTGTGGGATTTCACGAAGTGGTCAGGGAAAAGTGGAACAGAACTAGATGCCTATCTGACTAAAGCTACTTTTTCAAGTTCAACATGACTTCTGGTTTTAGGCAGTCCAGTACCAGACGACACACTAACTACATTTTAAAACTACGATGCTGATACATCAGTACGACAGACAGCCTTTTGACAAGCATATTCTAATAAAGAGTATCACTTAGGTGGAGATAGTTGATTACATAGCTCAGAGTGAGGTCTGATGATGAAATGATGATCGTGTAACCCGTGCTTTTTCATATTGTAATGTCAGAAAATCAACTGTTCTTCTCTTGTACAAATTATACGGCGTAAGAAAATAAGTATCAAGCGTATGGCAATTTTTGTTGTCTTCGCATTGTTTTTGATCCTATTATACAGATACTTTGTTTCTTCGTGTTGCCACTGTTCCTCTCTTAGACCTTGGTGATATTCCAATGTTCAAATGTGTGTGAATTCCTAAGGGACCAAACTGGTAAGGTCATCGGTCCCTAGGCTTACACACTACTTAAACTAACTTATGCTAAGAACAACAAACACACACATGCCCGAAGGAGGACTCGAACTTCCGGCGGGAGGGGCCGTGCAATCCGTGACGTGGCGCCCCCGACCGCGCGACCACTCCGCGCGGCGGGTGATACTGAAATGTCTCGCGTAAAAAAGAAGACGTATGGTTCTGCATGCGAATATCGCGTAATATGGGTTGTCGATTTTCGTGAGGTTCTGAGCGTTCAAGATCACGCACTGCCCTTATGAGATAGCTTCTTCATTGGCTTACAGAGTCCACTGAAAATTTATGTTGTGATGTAAATGTCGGTACCACTCGAATGCAGTGCAAATACAAGTTCACCCTAACCGTGCTCCCCTACAATTACTACAATAGTTGGCGCTGTGTCAGGGAACGCAGCTGCCTCCAGTCAAACCGATCGACCGGATTGGTTGCCATTAACTTGCACGTTGGCGGCCTGGAACGGGGGAGTGGACAGCCGGCGGCCACGTCACTCGGGGCCGGTCGCGGAGGTGATCAATTGGACGTGTAATAGTGTTAGCCCACGGTACACTGCAATCGTGCTAATGCATGTAATCTAATTAGGTAAACAGCCCCAGGAGCGATGCACGCAAGACAGTGGGGACCACTCCTAGAACTATCAATAATTTCGGACATAATGTCTTTTGGAACAATATCGAAAGTCTGCAGCAAATGCTCTCATTAGAAACGGTTCGGATAGCAATACTTGCAAATTACACTGTATTCAAGCGGCGTTTCACCTTTGTCAGTACCGAAATGCTGGTACCTGGCATCATCTTCTATGACCCAGAATAACGAACAGTTGAAGCAGAAGTGAACAATAAATGGCAAAAGGAACTGCGTTTGTAATAGAAGAAGAATTATTGCACCTGCACAGATCTCAGTCGCTAAATGATGTATAAGTCAACGCTATGTTTAGTTATATACTGTGCTAGTTTCCACTTACCTGACTTATTTTTAAGATATTCATATTATAATATCTATTTCAAAATATAAGCTGAGAGCAGAGCTGTATGACTAGCGTAGGCCACCATACAGTAACGCAGTAAGCCTAGATTACGGTAATTTTCGTAGTAGCTTTGGTCAGTTGAGATCATACACTCGTTACCGCTAAGTTACCTGTGTTACATACCTATCGGGCACTACACCATAACGACAGCCTTCTTTACGTATGCAATCAGTGTCTTAACAGATTCCACTAAAACGCGAAAGCGGTGAACCGTTTAGAAACTGAGTGTGGACAGTTTTGCTCCAAGCAGTTATCCTCCTGTCTGTTAGTAAGCTGTATTTATAAGAAAATTGAAACTGACAGTGCATACATTAGTTTTTATTAGAAAATTGTTGATTTATAACGAGAAACGGAGGGAAGTTATAATAAAAATAAAGAAAACAATACAGATTTATCATATAGTACCAGAAAACGCAAGTTCCTCAATAAAAAGGTTAAATTTAAAAAAAAGGAAAACAAAAATATATAAAACATCATACTTCGTCAAATTTATGTTTTTGTTATTCATAACAACATATAAGTACGTTTGACAAAGTATATATATATATATATATATATATATATATATATATATATATATATATATATATATATATATATAAATATATATAAATTGTTTATGAATAACAGAAACGTAAGTTTGACGAAGTACTGAAGCAATGTTTTTATATAAAATGTACATGCGTTAAAATTAATTCCTTTTTTTAGATAGAAGTGCAGAAGTTACACGATCAACTAATTTTCATTGCTAATAGAATGCATTTTATGGTGTTAATGTTCTTAAGGATATAAATGGCGTAGCACTGAATGAGGTTGTGATTACGTGCAAAACAAAGAGCCAAATAAAATAATAAACAAAGAGAAGTCGTCAGCTGCCAGTTTATTTCACAAACGTTCATCTTTTTGTTTCCCTACCAGTGCTACCGAAACTACCTTTTGCTACGTCATTCATGTAATGTACAAGACCTACGAAACTGTAGATTTTTCAGGGCAAAACTCTACCTGAGAGGGAACTAAACAAGGACGACAGTGTCGAGGACTAGCAGAAGTGAGATTAGCAATAAACATCGAAACTGGGCATCACGTAGTTCACAAAGTAAAGAAACTGAAACGTTGGAATCATAATAGCAAATGACGGAAGAGGCGGGCTGACAACACCGTAAAACAAGGCGCGTTTCGCTAAAAGACGACTACTGATATCTAATTTAGGTTTTAATTTGAGCAAGGATATGCTCTGTGGAAGGAAAACACTCGCGAATGGTGCGTGGGAAGGACACCTGTCAATTTGGAAGGCGTAAACAGATATGGATTAATGAGAATAATATTGTGACCATTTTAGATGACTTTGTGCAATTCTGAAACGATTATGTAAAGTGAATATCTTAAACAAAAGTTGACAGTAAACTTGCACGGTATATGATTAACAAAATACAGCTGAACACCCTACCTGACACATCAGCAAAGATGAAGTCTAGGAAATTTGAAAGGTGGCTTTCATTTGTGATGTTCATTTCACAGATTATTCTGCATGTTTGAAGTAAGTAAACCCATATAATGGTTAATTAGTCTTATTAGGTGGATTAGAAAGAGAGATACGTGATGATTAAACACATGTCTGAAATAATACGGGCTTTGGTAACGATAATATTTAGTTGCATGCTGTAGGTGTAACCAAGGTTAATTTGCCAGTGGAGGCGAGGAGTGGACCGGGGAGGCGAAGGCCGGCAAGCGCCGGAAGAGCATTGTGCAGGGGCCGGGGTCCCAGGGGATGGGACCACTGACCGGCAAGCATCAAAAGGAACACCGCCGGGTGCCAGGTGAGAGAGAGAGAGAGGGGAAATGTCGAGCAGACAGAGAGCATCCAACGTACGCGCTGGCGCCGCCCGCTGTTTTAGCAGCAAATGGGCTGAGCTTTGATTGGGCAGTTCATAAGAAAGTGCGGGAAACGCTGAGGATCAACGCCTGCTGTTTGAACAGAGAAATTTTTGGATAGGTGGAGAAGTTGTATCACTCCGCGAGGGAGATGTGGGAGGCCTTTGCAGCGTCTGGATTGGCTGAGTAGAGTTTGGCGGCAAGATTGTCGCAAGAGTATCGTGCAGAGCGAGGCAGGTGGGAGAGCGCCTTGTGCCGTGAAAGAGGACAGTCGCAAAGTTCGGTAGCTCGGAGGTAGGGACTTAGATTCTGAATACTGTGCTGTGTATGATCTAGAGTCTGCAGCTACAGTAGGACATCAGCGCCCACGATATGCATTGCATTGACTACTAGTATAATTGCAGTTGATTCCGCCTTATAGGCTGGCAGTCACCATTGAAAGTATTCAACTAGTGCACAGAGCTATCATACTGGTATTGCACGTTAGTACAAGACACACTGGGCTGCACCTTAAAGGTTGTTGAGCCAGTCTTGAAAGCATTATATACCATTTAGAGGAAATATAGGGCTTGTGGTATTAGCAGTTTCTGAGTAGTTTATTCTCCTCAAGATATTTGAGAGACTTATTAAAATTCAGCGACTTCGCAGCTGCAGTCGTCGCCCCAGCAGTATCGACGGAGCCAGCACGCTGGTAGACAGTATTGTAAAACTTGCAGCAGCGGCAGTAAAGTTCTGAAATAGTTGTTGGATCGTGTTCTTGCCATCCACTAAGTATCCGTGCAATTTTGCTTACGATTCGTTACTTGTTATTTGTCCTTTTGCATGTTGTTTGGTTTGTTTCTTGGTGGTGCTGTCCGAAGTGCGTATTATTTCAGACACAAAAGAGATTATAGGAACGCAGTGAGATCGCATTTACCATTTGCTTATCCAGGGGCATAATTGAATCTAACTTCGCATCAACTTAACATTAAGAGCTGAGAGCCAATCTTACCAGTGTAGTATATCTAAGAGCAGTGTACAATTTGTTTAGTTTGTTTTCATTCATGATTTGTTCAATATGATCTAATTTCTATCGTGAGATCATTTACAATAAATACAAGTTATTTACAATATCGCTTTTGATTCAATAGTTTGTGGTAGTTAGTTCAAATGGTTCAAATGGCTCTGAGCACTATGGGACTCAACTGCTGTGGTCATCAGTCCCCTAGAACTTAGAACTACTTAAACCTAACTAACCTAAGGACATCACACAAATCCATGCCCGAGGCAGGAATCGAACCTGCGACCGTAGCAGTCGCACGGTTCCGGACTGCGCGCCTAGAACCGCGAGACCACCGCGGCCGGCTGGTAGTTAGCTGTCACTGTCACATTAATATATTTTATTCATGTTTAATATCGGCCACTACCCCAATAGGAAGTCCTCCAAATTCGCGAGTCAGAAACGTTTCCCAGAACGAACCAAGATGTATAATGCAGGCGTTATTTGTAAACGAGTTCTGTACAGAAACTTTTGACTTTACGAAAGGTAAAGAGGCACTTCTAACGTTACTATTGATAATGAAGGCCAGACTGAAGAAAAATCAGGACACGTGTGTAGTATTGGTCGTCCCTGAGAAAGCGTTGGAAAACGCTAAGTCGTGCAAGGTATTCGAAATTGTGAGAAAAATGGGAATAAGCCATCTGAAAGGGCGGATGATATACAATTATGCCCATAAAACATGAAGGAAGGATAAAACTAGAAAACAACGAGCGAAATGCTCGGTTAAAAGGGGTGTAGACCACGGACTATTGTTCAGTCTATATATCGTAGGAGTAATAATGGGAATAAAAGAAGGATTCAAGAATGGGATTTTAGTTCAGGGTGGAAGGGTGTAAACGGCAAGATTCGCCGATTACATTGCTATCCTCAATGAAAGTGAAGAAGAATTACAGGATCTGTTGAACGGAATGGTCTAATGAATATAGGATAAGTGTTGAGAGTAACCAGGAAAAAGACGAAAGTAATAAGTTGTAGCAGAAATGAGAACAGCGTAAAACTTAACATCAGTGTTGGGGATCAAGAAGTAAACAAAGGTAAGGAAGTCTGCTATCTTTGAAGCAAACTTATCGAGAACGGACGAAGCAAGGAGGACATATCAAGCAGACTAGCACAGGCAAAGACGGCATTCCTGGTCAAGAGAAGCCTACTAGTGTTAAACGTTGTTATAATATTTCTGAGAATGTACATTTGAAGCACTGCATTGTATGGCAGTGAATCCTTGCCATTGGAGTAACCGGAACAGAAGAGAATGGACGGGTTTCAGATGTGGTGCTGCAGAATAGTGCCTAAAATCAGGTTGACTGTTTAACAAGCAAATAGGACGTTCTCCGCAGAATCGGCGAAGAAAGGAGCATTTGGATAACACTGACAAGAATAAGGGATAGACATATGTTAAGACATCCACGGTATTAGAGCGAAGTGTTGAGGGTAAAAACTACAGGGGCACACAGAGATTTGAGTACATCCAATAAATACATGAGGACGCAGGGTGTTACTCTGAGATTAAGACCTTAACGCAGGAGAGGAATTCCTGGCGGGCCGCATCAGACCAGACTGTAGACAGATGTATCAAATATACTGATCTCATGGGAGTTTGTGAAAAAAAAATTGTTCTAGAAATTATTTAGTTCGTATTTTATCAGTCCACTCCACTGACACTTTCTCGGTGGGAAAGGCAAGCTTTTGATCTTGGCAAATCATCGGTCTTCGTCTGAACTCTCTTACTACAACATAGCTTTGCTTGTTTCTGTCGTAGCCTTCAATATCTCACGTGGCTTCTTGACGTGGGAAAGGGTCTCTCACGAAATTCTGCTGCACTGAGGAAGCAAAGCGGTTTCGAAGCATTCCTTCCAGCACTGCTACAAAACTGCTGATACAGTTAGCTGTACTATGTAAAAATGTGAGGCTAATGGTGTGTCATAATAATACGAGACTACCCCGTACAAAGCGAGTTTTCACATGCGACTGGTTTTTCGCTTCCATGTTTTAACGCTTACTGTTGATCGTTCACTGATACATCGTAAGAAAAACTAATACCTGGGGCTACAATTGCAAGTAGGACTGCTACTCAATGCGGTGTGTTTGCGTTAGGAGTCAGCCAATCACGAAAAAATGCGGAGCTGGTAGTACTATGTAAGCAGACTTACGCCATAAATAAAGACGAAGAATTGCAACGACAAAGCACATAAATTCATCGGCCGGGTAAGAAACTTTCATCTTCTAATGAATATCCCCGCTGTCCTTGTTTCTGGGAGCCCTGGACTAGAGCAAGAAGTGTAATTTTGTTAACTAGAAGGTTTGGACGATTTTCGACGAGGAAACTTCTACAACAATAAAAATTTCTGGGTGTAATTTGATAATTCTTCGTTACTGCTACTTCCTGTTGATTCGCTATGAGGAAAGTATGATGTACCAGAAAACTGCTGCAGTAACCATGGCACCCGACACAGGCAGTCGTTATCGATTTTTAAACTATCGATCATGGCGTTGATCACTCACATTGTCCTCACTAGATTTTAAATAACTGAAGTTTAGCACCTGTCCTTACACATACTCAACCTTAACCCATCAGCCACTACTCCACACTTATCATATTACCCATCATCAGCTTCTGTTTTCCTTAGTACTTTATTTGTTTTGTATTCATTACTGCAGCTTATTCCAAATTGTTATGTTATCTGTCGCAATGACTGATTTCGCAAAATTTCTTTGTATAAATTGGGTCCTATTATTTGCAATTAACAAGAACAAGTTACATTTCGTTTTTGTTAGAAGCCAATTTTAACCTTATGTGTCTCAACATTGATCCTTCCTTCACGCAGTCCTTTATATTAATCATTTGAGTAGTTTTTTCCTTTCCTGGCGTTTTACTACTAAAAACTGCTTTTACTCGATGAATTTTCACTAAAAATCTTTTCGAAATTGTTCACCGGCGTACCATTTGTAAACAACAATCATTCATTGTCTCATAGTGGCCATGTAGGCCCAAATGTATCTAAGAAGACTGCATAATTATTTTACATGATTCACAGCTATTTTTCAGTTTCCTCGGATTTGCTGCTCGATGCTAAAATCAACAATATTCAATATTCCGGTGATCCATTTGTCCACCATCTTCAGGAGGACGCAGGAGCTGCTGCTGCTGAGTCCCGCTGCAAGCTGATGCCTAGACTAGTGGCGCCACCCTTAGTACTAAACCGCGAGGTTTGACTGAAAAGTAATGCCTCCACCTTTGTAACTCTTCAACAGTTGGCAGCATTTGTATGCAGCAGGTACTGGTTTGTTCCGTAGCCTCTTCTCTACAGCTCCAGTTGGCGGGACGTCTTAGCATTGAACGGTTGTGCTGTTACAGTATAATGTGTGGAATCCTGCGCAGACGGTCGGTCAGTGCAATTTAAGCAACGTGCAGTCTTTGAATTCTTCACAGCAGAAGGTGTCACTCCAAAGGAGATTCATCAGAGAATGAAAACAGTTTATGGTAATTGTGTTGACGTGAGTACTGTGGGTCGTTGGGTGAGTATGTTTAAAGATGTTGAGGCGGGAACATCTGCCTGCGTGACAAAGAGTTGGACGTCCCGTGACAGCAACCACCGAGTTTCACAAGCAAAATGTTGACAGATTGATTGAAGACGATCGTCGTATCACTCAGAGATAAATTGCAAGAACAATCGGCATTTCACAAGAACGTGTGACTTACATTATTGATTTGCTTGGCTATCAGAAGATCTGTACACGATGGTTACCCCGGATGCTGACTCCTGAAATGAAAGCGCACAGACTTGGAATTTGCCAGGAACTCCTCTCGAGTTACTAGAGTGAAAGTGACGCCTTTCTCCATTCAATTGTGAGAGGAGACGAAACATGGGTATACCATTACGACCCGGAGACGAAACGTCAGTCTATGGAATATCGACACAAAGACTCGCCCCACAAAAAGAAATTCAAGACGCAGTCCGCAGCTGGAAAAACCATGGCCACAGTGTTCTGGGACGCAGATGGTGTTACCCATGTTGATTTTCTTTATCGTGGAACAACAATAAAATCAAAATGTTACATCACAACGCTGCGAACTCTGAAACGACGGCTAATAAGGGTCAGAAAGGAAGAGGGAAATGTTTTCCTGGAGCATTACAATGTCAAACCATACACTTCACGTGCTACCACAGCCGAACTTCAGAGGCTGAATCTCACCACCGTACGGCATCTTCAATGCAGTCCAGATTTAGCACCGTCTGACTTCCCTCTGCTCCTGAAAGCAAAAGACGATTTGCGGGGACATCAGTATGCTTCTGATGAAGACGTCGCGAGAACTGTGAGACTGTAGTTGCAGAAACAGAGAGTCGTCTTCTTCATTGACGGCTTCAGAAAACTTGTTCATCGTTGGCAGAAATGTATCCAATTTGCTGGTGATTATGTGGAAAAGTGAATATTGGTAATAAAAGACCATATTTATTAAAATATTCCCATCCAAACCAAATTAACGAAAGTGGAAGCATTACTTTTCATTCGACACTCTTTGTTTTGGAGAACAGCAACCGTAATGGTTGGCACATGAGCGATTACGGTACGGAGTTTTCATAGGACGACGATTTTCAGCCTTGGCATCAGTTTGCAGCGAGGCTCAACACCAGCGTTCTCCTGAAACGGCGGGCAGACAGATCGTCGAAATACACTCCTGGAAATTGAAATAAGAACACCGTGAATTCATTGTCCCAGGAAGGGGAAACTTTATTGACACATTCCTGGGGTCAGATACATCACATGATCACACTGACAGAACCACAGGCACATAGACACAGGCAACAGAGCATGCACAATGTCGGCACTAGTACAGTGTATATCCACCTTTCGCACCAATGCAGGCTGCTATTCTCCCATGGAGACGATCGTAGAGATGCTGGATGTAGTCCTGTGGAACGGCTTGCCATGCCATTTCCACCTGGCGCCTCAGCTGGACCAGCGTTCGTGCTGGACCTGCAGACCTCGTGAGACGACGCTTCATCCAGTCCCCAACATGCTCAATGGGGGACAGATCCGGAGATCTTGCTGGCCAGGGTAGTTGACTTACACCTTCTAGAGCACGTTGGGTGGCACGGGATACATGCGGACGTGCATTGTCCTGTTGGAACAGCAAGTTCCCTTGCCGGTCTAGGAATGGTAGAACGATGGGTTCGATGACGGTTTGGATGTACCGTGCACTATTCAGTGCCCCTCGACGATCACCAGTGGTGTACGGCCAGTGTAGGAGATCGCTCCCCACACCATGATGCCGGGTGTTGGCCCTGTGTGCCTCGGTCGTATGCAGTCCTGATTGTGGCGCTCACCTGCACGGCGCCAAACACGCATACGACCATCATTGGCACCAAGGCAGAAGCGACTGTCATCGCTGAAGACGACACGTCTCCATTCGTCCCTCCATTCACGCCTGTCGCGACACCACTGGAGGCGGGCTGCACGATGTTGCGGCGTGAGCGGAAGACGGCCTAACGGTGTGCGGGACCGTAGCCCAGCTTCATGGAGACGGTTGCGAATGGTCCTCGCCGATACCCCAGGAGCAACAGTGTCCCTAATTTGCTGGGAAGTGGCGGTGCGGTCCCCTACGGCACTGCGTAGGATCCTACGGTCTTGGCGTGCATCCGTGCGTCGCTGCGGTCCGGTCCCAGGTCGACGGGCACGTGCACCTTCCGCCGACCACTGGCGACAACATCGATGTACTGTTGAGACCTCACGCCCCACGTGTTGAGCAATTCGGCGGTACGTCCACCCGGCCTCCCGCATGCCCACTATACGCCCTCGCTCAAAGTCCGTCAAATGCACATACGGTTCACGTCCACGCTGTCGCGGCATGCTACCAGTGTTAAAGACTGCGATGGAGCTCCGTATGCCACGGCAAACTGGCTGACACTGACGGCGGCGGTGCACAAATGCTGCGCAGCTAGCGCCATTCGACGGCCAACACCGCGGTTCCTGGTGTGTCCGCTGTGCCGTGCGTGTGATCATTGCTTGTACAGCCCTCTCGCAATGTCCGGAGCAAGTATGGTGGGTCTGACACACCGGTGTCAATGTGTTCTTTTTTCCATTTCCAGGAGTGTAATATATCATGTTGTTTTTAGGTGGTGGTGGTGGTTAGTGTTTAACGTCCCGTCGACAACGAGGTCATTAGAGACGGAGCGCAAGCTCGGGTTAGGGAAGGATTGGGAAGGAAATCGGCCGTGCCCTTTCAAAGGAACCATCCCGGCATTTGCCTGAAACGATTTAGGGAAATCACGGAAAACCTAAATCAGGATGGTCGGAGACGGGATTGAACCGTCGTCCTCCCGAATGCGAGTCCAGTGTGCTAACCACTGTTGTTTTTAGGATCCGTCAGCAAATCCGAGGAAACTTTCTAGAGTTACTATGCCAACAAAGCCTACGAAGTTGTCTTCCATTTTTATTAGATACATATACTTGACTCCGTCTCTGTTGTATCCTTCTGCTACACTTCCTTTGCAACAGTTGTCTTGGATAGTAGTCTGATTCTCAAACTTACAATAATTATCACAAAAATTAAGAAATCCTTACGTCATAGATACGGAAAAATAGCGTTTAAAACTTTGGTAAACTGACAACGAAACAGACTAATAGCCTTACTGAGAGTCAAATGCATTTTCGAGGAAACAAACAAAAACGTTTATTCTAATAATGCTGAGTCTCGTGACGATAACATTGAGCACAGTTTTCTCGGAGTTTCAGAATTTCCAGTCACGTCCAGTGGTTAAAATGCCACGAGCTTTTGACCAAGCACTCCTGGGCCATGGTCATGTTGAATGACTGCCAGGGAGCTGCTGGTGCGCCCTTGTTTACATAACTGTCGGCTGTGACGTCACGAGTGCTCACGGCATTGCCATAGGTGGGCATACGTTGACTTAGCGTTCGATGCTCCCCCTTCAGCCCCAAGATCGCTGGTTTTCACGCTGCGCTGAGCTACTTGCCACCGTCTATATTACGGGAGTTATCAATGATTTACATTTCGCTGGCTTCTTTAATTACACTGTTGCAGAAGCCGTTAATTCGAAAGCTGTTAATGCGACGGAGGTTTCGTCAAATTTTATCTGTTCACCGTTTTCTAGGGCGCGCTCAGCTGGTAGCTTACATCTACGTCTACATCTACACGGATTCTCAGCAAATGTTTCTTAAGTGCCCGGCCGAGGGTTCATCGAACTACTTTGACAATAACTCTGTATCATTCCACTCTCGAACAGCTTGAGAAAAAAAACGAACACCTATATCTTTCCGTACGAGCTCTGATTTCCTTTATTTTGTCATGATGATTGGTTCCCTCTGTGTAGAAAGGCATCAACAAAACATTTTCGCCATCAGAGGAGACAGATGCTGACCGAAATTTCCTGAGAATCTCCCGTCACAATGGGAAATGCCTTTGTTTTACTGATGTTTATCCCAAATCCTCTATCATGTCCGTGACACTCTCCTCCTATTCTTCGATGATACATAATGTGCGGCCCTTCTTCGAATTTTCTTGATGTACTCTGTTAATCCGGTCTGGCAAGGATCCCTAACGGCGCAGTAGTCATTCAAAAGAGGACGGACAAACGTACTGTAGGCAGTTTCTTTAGTAGATCTGTTGCATTTTCTAAGTATTCTACCAATAAAACGCAGATTCTTATTCTCATTCCCACATCATTTTATATGTTTTCTTTCCAGTTTGAGTTGTTTGCAATTGCAATTCTTAGGTATTTAGTCGAATTTGATTGATTTATCGGTTAACCGAAGTTTAACGGATTTCTTTTAGCACTCATGTGGATGGCCTCACACTTTTCATTGTTTATGGTCAATTACCAATTTTCACACCATACAGATACCTTTTCTAAATCGTTTCGCTATTTGTTTTGATCTTCTGATGACATTACTAGACGATAAACGACTGAATCATCTGCAAACAACCTAAGACGCCTGCTCATATTACCTCCTAAATCGGTTAAAAGGATAAGAAACAGCAGAAGGCCCATAACACTACCTTACGGAATACCAGATATCACTTCTGTTTTATTCCGTGACTTTCCGTCAGTTACTACGCACTGTGACCTCTCTGACAGGAAATCACGAACCCGGCACATAACTGAGATAATACTGCATAAGCACGCAATGTGATTGCAGGCCGCTTGTGAGGTGCGGTGTCAATAGCGAGCTGGAAATGTATGTGGAATTACGGAATCAATTTGAAATCGCTTGTCGATAGCACACAGCACTCTGTGTGAGTAAAGAGCTAGCTGTGTTTCACAAGTACGATGTTTTCTAAATCCGTATCATTGTGCATCAATAGACCGTTCTCTCCGAGGTAGTTCATAAAGTTCTAACACAATATACATGTTCCAAAACACCGACGTTAATGATATGGGCCTGTAATTTAGTGGATTTATTCTGTTGCTTTTCTTGAATATTTTCATGTGCAAATTTCCAGTCTTTGGGTACGCATCTTTGGTCGAGCGAGCGGTTGGGTATGATTGTTACGTATGGACCTATTGGACAAGCATAGTCTGAAAGGGCCCTAACTGGTATACAGTCTGGGCCGAAGTAATTGCTTTTATTAAGTAACTTAAGTTGCTTTACCACCCGAGAATATCTACATCTAAGTTACCCATGTTGGCAGCTGTTCTTGATTCGTATTCTACAATATTTACTTCGTCCTCTTAGCTGAAGGAATCTCAGAAGACTGTGTTTAGCAACTCTGCTTTAGTGGCACTGTCATCGATAAGTATTTCCATTGGTATGCGCAGAGGACTGGTTGACTGTGTCATCCTGATAAAATACTTTAGATACTATTATAACCAACACGCACTGAAGTTCGCACTCCTCCAAAAGATAACCAACTCTTGGGGATTTTGCTTTCGTTTAAATTTGGCAACCTTTTTTCGTTGTTTCTGCAACGGTGTGTTTATGTGTTTTATATAGCATGGGGCGGGGGGGATCATCTCCGTCGTTTGTTAATTTATTTGGTATAAGTCTCTCAATTTCCGTCAATACTATTTCTTTGAAATAAAGCCACGTGTTGTCCACACTGTTAATTTGGAAGGAATGGAGATTGTCTCTCAGGCAGGCGAATTTTTAACTGCTTTTTTTGTACGACATTCAGTCTCGCTACGGCAACTCTGTGTTCGCTAATCCCTGTATCCATTTTGATGCTCGTTATTAGCTCAGGCTTATTTGCTGCTAAGAGACCACGTGTGTTTTCACAACCGTTTACTATTCGGTATGCATATGAACTAATTCCTTTACATAATTTTCAGACAATGCGTTTAGCACTAATTCGGATGATTTATTATGCGTACCTCCGGATTTAAACATGTATTTTTGCCAAATTATCTAGAGTAAACTGAAGTCACCACCAACTATAATCGTAGGAGACGGGTACGTATTTTAGATTAGAGTGAAGTTTACTTTGAACCTTTCAGCAATCGTATCATCTGAGTATGGAGGTCGGTAAAACGATCCAGTTATTATTTTATTCCAGTTGCCAAGAATGACTAACTCATAGACTCACAGGAACTATCTACTTCGATTTCAGTTCAAGATAAACTACTTCTAACAGAAACAAACACACCACCGCCAACTCTGTCTAGCCTGTCTTTCCTGAACACCGTTAGGTTTTCGAGAAAAATTTCAACTGAACTTTTCTTCAGCTCTAGCCAATTTCCAATGCCTATAACGATTTGAAGGCAACGGCCTTGCTGCAGTGGATACACCGGTTCCCATGAGATCATCGAAGCTAAGCGCTGTCGAGCGTGGCCGGCACTTGGATGGCTGACCCTCCAACTGTCATGCGCTGTGGCCGTTTTTCGGGGTGCACTCAACCTCGTGATGCCAATTGAGGAGCTACTCGACTGAATAGTAGCGGCTCCGGTCAAATAAAACCATCAACACGCCCCTTCTATCCGCATCCTCAACTGAGGATGACACGGTGGTCGGATGGTCCCAATGGGCCACTTGTAGTCTGAAGACTGAGTGCCTACTACTACTACATAACGATTTGAGGAACAGTGCTTTCTATTAGCGATTGGTGCTCTGGTACTTTTCCACACAGCTACGACTATTTACAACCGTTATACCGATGGTTCCTAGATCTGCGTTTTTTCCTGTGACCGAAGCCCTTTTTATGTATCCCCGAGACCCTCTAATCTAAAAAACCGCCCAGTCCACCCTATACAGTCCCCGCCACCCGTGTAGCCGCCTCCTGCGTGTAATGGACTCGTGAACTGTTTAGTGGAAACCGAAAACCTACTAACCTGTGACGCATGCCGAGGGATTTGAAATCTTCACGATCGCAGAACCGTTTGAGGCTCTGATTCAGACCCTACACTCGGCTCTGTACCAGAGGTCCTATCGACTATGCTGCAAATGGTGAGCTCTACTTTCATCTCGATAACAAGACTAGCAATCTTTACTACGACTGGTACCCACTCGAAACCAAAGGCAGTCTCTTCCTATCGAAAGCGACACGCATCATTGGTGCCGATGTGAGCCGCCATCTGCAATTGGCTGCACCCTGCGCTCTTCGTGCCATCAAGAAGGACTCGTTCCGCTTCTGAAATGACTCCACCACGTATGAACATGGACTGCAGTCGTTTCCCTTCCCCTTCTTGGCAACCACGTCCCTAAGGGGTCCCATAATGTTACTAATATAGGAGCTCCCAACTACCAGTAATCCCACCCTCTATGACCGAACCGATCTTGCAGGCTAAGAACCTTCCTGTGAAACATTACAAGCGACTGCATCTGGCTGAGGGACAGCGTTAGCCACTGACACCTTCTGGAATCTGTTTGTCAGAGGCCTTACATTCGGCCTCCTGGGAAGTCTTTCACCGCCTACGATGTCCCGAGGCAACCTCAATGCGAACATTAACTCTGCTTGCCACCGGTTCGGACCAGTTTACGGACTCATGGATCGCGCTGGACGTCCGATGGATCCAAATAGCTGCCCACATCCACTATAGGCTCCCGATGTGTAACCGAAACCGACGCAGCTTGGAGCTGAGAGCGAAGAGTTACCAGCTTAGCTCGCGTTCGCACTCAGCAATCATAATCACTGTCCATAATACGATCGTGGAAAACTACGCCAGTCCCGGCGGAGGTTCGAGTCCTCCCTCGGGCGTGGGTGTGTGTGTTTGGCCTTAGGGTTATTTAGGTTAAGTAGTGTGTAAGCTTAGGGACTGATGACCTCAGCAGTTAAGTCCCATAAAATTTCACACACATTTGAACATTTTTTTGAAAACTATGCTACACAGACAAAACAAACGACAATCGACAAGCGCTGCGGAACTCTACTGTAGACACGACGAAAACGCAATAACCGTGTCTAATAAATTAGATTGACATGCAGAGATTCAAAAACTAATCTACCAAAGTACACAGGTGGGACTAAAGCATTCGTTACTGGTTAGGAACTTGTAATACGTCACAAAATTGGTAACGAATGCACGAGATCTGCGTATATTTAACAAGCAGAAATTCAAAAAGTAAACTATTAAATCTCACAGAGAAACTACAATAATCGCCCCTGTTCAGGACCTCGTAGTATGTCTCAAAATCGGTTACTTCTGCTGCCCTGTCTTGGCTGACGGATGTTGCCTGACTGACTAATGGCAACAAGTGATCACTAGCTTTCAAAACAAACGAACATGACTACGAAGCTCTACAGTAGACCCAGACGAAAACGCAAGAACTGTGTCTGATAAATTATAATAACACGCTGAGATTCAAACACTAAACTACCAAAGCATACAGCTGAGACTAAATAATTCGTTCCTGATCAGGAACTTGTAGTACGTCACAAAATCGGTTTACTTTCCGACACAGATGAAAACACGTGAATTTCTTCTATTAAATATTAAATCAACACGCAGAGATTCAAAACGTAAACTGCAAAAGCGCACGGATGAACCTATATAATTCGCTCCTGGTTAGAAAATCGTTAAATGTCACAAATTTGTCTTTTCCCTGTTGCCACTCTGTCTTGGCCGGCGGCTACTGCCTGAATGACTGACTAATGCCACTGAGCAATCACTGCCTTAGTCGATAAAACCTCTCATGCTTCTTTTTGAGTTGTTCCATAACCCACAATGTTCTCCGATTTAAAACTAAGCTCATTTGCAATGTATCTTGCAACCACAAGTGATCTGAGACCTGCGGCGTCTATAATTGGTCTCAGTAGTTGCCGGATTTTGGTCAGAGGTCTGGAGATCAATTTCATTCGGTGTATTTTCAGCAGGAAGGCTATTTTTCCAGACATGCAACCACAGAAAGGCAAAAAAGCTAGGTTCCATTAGTGCTCCCCGTAGCTAGTTTTACTGTGAGTCCTGCCTGTGATCACATCATTCATTTAATTTACGTTGCAGTCGTTCTTCCTGAAGACTCTGCGTAAGTGCCTCAGCTCACGAAGCGGGTTGTCGACGTCTGGTATCGTTCTTGCACGGTACACCAGTGTTTGTAACACAGTGC
The DNA here is from genome assembly GCF_023898315.1 of Schistocerca nitens. Lineage (NCBI taxonomy): Eukaryota > Metazoa > Arthropoda > Insecta > Orthoptera > Acrididae > Schistocerca > Schistocerca nitens. The sequence continues at coordinate 839,067,768 of NC_064615.1, forward strand.
GCTTCTGTTGCAGGTGGCGATGGCTGATGGCACGCAGGTACAGATCGGTGTGAGTAGCTTTTCTGTAGACGCTATGTCGAAGGTATCTACACTCCTGGAAATTGAAATAAGAACGCCGTGAATTCATTGTCCCAGGAAGGGGAAACTTTATTGACACATTCCTGGGGTCAGATACATCACATGATCACACTGACAGAACCACAGGCACATAGACACAGGCAACAGAGCATGCACAATGTCGGCACTAGTACAGTGTATATCCACCTTTCGCAGCAATGCAGGCTGCTTTTCTCCCATGGAGACGATCGTAGAGATGCTGGATGTAGTCCTGTGGAACGGCTTGCCATGCCATTTCCACCTGGCGCCTCAGTTGGACCAGTGTTCGTGCTGGACGTGCAGACTGCGTGAGACGACGCTTCATCCAGTCCCAAACATGCTCAATGGGGGACAGATCCGGAGATCTTGCTGGCCAGGGTAGTTGACTTACACCTTCTAGAGCACGTTGGGTGGCACGGGATACATGCGGACGTGCATTGTCCTGTTGGAACAGCACGTTCCCTTGCCGGTCTAGGAATGGTAGAACGATGGGTTCGATGACGGTTTGGATGTACCGTGCACTATTCAGTGTCCCCTCGACGATCACCAGTGGTGTACGGCCAGTGTAGGAGATCGCTCCCCACACCATGATGCCGGGTGTTGGCCCTGTGTGCCTCGGTCGTATGCAGTCCTGATTGTGGCGATCACCTGCACGGCGCCAAACACGCATACGACCATCATTGGCACCAAGGCAGAAGCGACTCTCATCGCTGAAGACGACACGTCTGCATTCGTCCCTCCATTCACGCCTGTCGCGACACCACTGGAGGCGGGCTGCACGATGTTGGGGCGTGAGCGGAAGACGGCCTAACGGTGTACGGGACCGTAGCCCAGCTTCATGGAGACGGTTGCGAATGGTCCTCGCCGATACCCCAGGAGCAACAGTGTCCCTAATTTGCTGGGAAGTGGCGGTGCGGTCCCCTACAGCACTGCGTAGGATCCTACGGTCTTGGCGTGCATCCGTGCGTCGCTGCGGTCCGGTCCCAGGTCGACGGGCACGTGCACCTTCCGCCGACCACTGGCGACAACATCGATGTACTGTGGAGACCTCACGCCCCACGTGTTGAGCAATTCGGCGGTACGTCCACCCGGCCTCCCGCATGCCCACTATACGCCCTCGTTCAAAGTCCGTCAACTGCACATATGGTTCACGTCCACGCTGTCGCGGCATGCTACCAGTGTTGAAGACTGCGATGGAGCTCCGTATGCCACGGCAAACTGGCTGACACTGACGGCGGCGGTGCACAAATGCTGCGCAGCTAGCGCCATTCGACGGCCAACACCGCGGTTCCTGGTGTGTCCGCTGTGCCGTGCATGTGATCATTGCTTGTACAGCCCTCTCGCAGTGTCCGGAGCAAGTATGGTGGGTCTGACACACCGGTGTCAATGTGTTCTTTTTTCCATTTCCAGGAGTGAATTTCGTTTGCGACGGACGAGGATGCGAGTAATGGCACTCCATTGTCTTTTTCTACTCCTGTGGTGGACTGAATGTCGCTGTTAACGCTGTTGAGATGTTCAGCACGTAAAACTGTTCATGTCTATGAGGCCAGCTTGCTGCCAACGTATAGGATGAACCAACTATGGTTTATTGGCAGTGTGTCTGAAGCAATACTCTCGAAATTCTCCGTGAAAGGTTTGTACAACTGCAGCTAACAGGCCTCCATCACCTGATCGTGATATTACCACTGTACAGAAAATAAGAAGACATAAGAGTGTGCCTAAATAGTTCGATCACATCACGTATAAAATACGATAGAGTCTTTGATAGGCACAGTCAGCACATCACACTACGTAACCCTCACTATGTCGGAAACGCTTAATTTTGTTGATGTAATTGATTCAGTTTTCGATGTGCTCTTTACAGTGCTCCATATGTGGACGGAGGCTATTCAACAAGTACTTCGCCAGTTTGTGTACTGGTGAACCAATGGACACTACTATTAGTCAGATTTTCTCCCATTCTTGTGGGTCTTCATTAAAGGATGAAATGTACGTGATCTAGCTACCTGAGCGGAAGATTCTTGACCACACTGTTACCCACGGAAAGGCGCATAAGAAGTTCAGATATCTTTCTTATTCTTCTCGATGCTAGGTTGCGTGGAAGCTACCGGTAAGCGTCTTCGCCCAGATTATCGTAACGTAGTCCTCATATTCCACCATTACGAATGCGTTACCCTTATCAGCGGGATGGACCGCAATGGTCTATTGCGCTCAGTCCTGTTCATGTTGCGTGTTGATAGTTATGCTGTCGTGATAATAAGGCTCGTTTTACTAGAAAGCTTACAGGCTGTCTGTTCAGCGCCACTTATTGTTTCACAGGAACAACTCTACAACGATCGCTAAGCGAAGGAAATGATGTGAAGCAAGAATCAAGACCACTGAAAAGTTACAGGAAAATAAATTTGCATTTTGCCGTTTTGTGCCTTCCTGTCGGTAAAGATAAGCCCGCCTACTGAAAAGACTCATAATCCGATGGCGCTCCTGGCCTCCGACAAAAATCCCGCAATTACTGAGATCACTTAAAGGTGCCTCATGTCTCAGGGTACATGAGGTCTATAGGATACCATGAGAGTGGGGCCAGGCCGAGAGTGTGCAAGGCAGTAATGAAAGCAAAGAGTGGCTATTTTGATGAATCTAAAATTTAATTGTCGCATCTTCCTGAGTATTATTTGAGCTTAATAAATATTTGGAAAACAACAAACTGCATTTTTATACTGTACGTATTTCCTTTCCATTGTCTTATGGAGGGTAGTGTATTCTCATCCATTGAGCGATCCAGGCAGAAATCACAACCGTCCTCGCAGCTTTACGTCCCCCAGTACCTCTCTTCTACCTCCGTAACTCCACAGTTCTTCTGAATACCCAGTATCCTAGGATGAAATATTGTTAAGAAATTCAAGCCAAAACGATTGTCATTAATACTAAAACTCGATGACATCACACAGTATTACGCGTAAATCTAGTAACTTGTGTTCTATCGGTTGTGTTCCTCTCTCTTCTTCAAGCGATGCACGGTAGGTGCCCTCATCAACGCCATCAGCCTGGTCTATTATGACCACTCTTTTTCCTCCTATCCTGCTCCACAAGCACGAGAGCTCCCAATATCGACTGGCAACGCGGGATAATGTGCAGACAGTTTATCGGCAAACACGTTGCTGATCCAGATTCTCCCCAATGAAATCAAAAATCGATAATGGGAAAAGGTAAAGCGATCGGAAATAGGTATCTACGCTGATAGAGGGAACAGAAATCACTTTGCACTACACACATGTAGCAACAGCTCTTTCAGAGTAAAGGAATGTGTCCTCCTACTTAACATCTCCGTTATCTTTAAACAACAAAAGATTTCCAGAAACGCATGAGAACTCTGTGATAATATATTACTTTTGAAATGCAGATTAAAACTGGAACAATTACGGATGAAAATTTAAGAAATGTGACTTGAATCAAATGAAGTAACCATAGGTTGTTGAGAGATTCACTGGAGCATAGGCAAAGAGCGACTGGAATCGGACAAAAAAAAATGCAATGGAGGGTAAGTCTGTAATTTCGACAGAAGCGATTATGAAGACAACACAGAAACAACGAAGCAAAATTTCTACTAGATAACAATTTCAACTGATGATAGGATAAAACATAAAACTGCAACACATGACGCGTGCAGAAGGGAATACAGACATCTAAAACTGAAATTTACACGTAGTGTAAAGCGGTAAAGCAAAACAGACTAGATGAGATATTGTAAAATTGTAGAAACAAGCACTATTAGAGCAAATACACATCCTTCGATAGTTCCACACAGCTGAGAGTAAAATATCATCTGTGAGATAAATTAATCACTATCCATTCTAGCTCAGTGCTGGATAAAAATGTTCAGAACTAGAGAAGAGGGCACGTCAGTGGTAGTAAAGTAGTGTGCTCATTCGGGATGGGAAAAGGAAAAGAATGTGTCTATAGTACTCATTTGCCATTCGCCATTTGCTTCAGACATGTACAGAAAGATTAGCCCAACGTATCTGTTATCTGTCAAGCCAGCTTCGCGTACTGTTCTCTAGTGACTCCCCATTGGGACAATTGGAACAGGAACATTCTTGAGGTGTTACCTCACAAAATTACATCGCTGGAAAACTTGAAACCTCTGTGCACTGTGTCTCTGGGACCTTGGAAGAGTCGGAGTGCCAGTACAAAAGAGACCGTTGTAATAGTCGTCGCTAATTAGAACTATACGTTAACTGTAGCAAGTTGCGAAGATTATGTAGTGTACCTTACCGTTATAATCGTGACATGAACGTGGGTGGATTCCTTGCGCTTTTTGCCTCATCATGGAGCTTACTCTCTCAGGCCTTTAACACGTCTTTAACTGACTCGCAGCATCAGTCTTTAGCGTCATTACCAGAATACTGTTCGGCATCTTTGTGAGTGCCTCGCGTTAAATAAACGTACGACAAGTCTTACTGACCTTAACCGAATGGTGTTACACTTCTCCCGCAAATCATCTAGAGTAATATAAAAAAAGAAACTGAACTCCGTCCTAACAGGCCATGAATGCCCAACGGTAACGACCGGCCGCCATGTCATCCAGGGCCCACTGGGGTCACTGGACGCGGATATGGAGGGGCATGTGGTCAGCACACCACTCTCCAGGCCGTATGTCAGTTTACTATACCGGACATCGCGAGTTATCATAAAGATATAGTATTTACCTATCTCTTTGACGATAGGTTCATAGGCGGTCACTGTAGTGTATGAAATTTGTTCTTAGGACCCATCCAGTGAATATCAGTCTGCTACGTGCTTTTCCGCGATTAAATTTATATAGTCGTGAACATCGCATACTCACATTAATGTGGGTCATGGTACTACATTTGTGTGATTCTGAATGTAAGCTGTAAGTGAAAGTAGTAACCGTTAATCATATGTACGGTTTTTTTCTTCAGCGTGCGGCCACGAATTTTTTGTTGGACCGCCATGGAGGGATGCTTGGTAGGACAAGGGAGTGACAGGACTCATTAGAAGCAGTGGGCTGGAAAGTCTGTCTACCGTCTGCCTCAGTAGTGACAGTACATTGGCCGAAGGAGCAGCGAGCTGTCATATAAGCTAACTTTTTTACCGGGTGGCCGATTGTCCCCGCGCAGCAAGCGTTTGGTGCACAAGTCAATATTCCCACCCGATACCCTGTTCCTGGACAGTAATCAGTTCTTTCGTGGCTGGCATCTTCCTACCAACTGTAGACGTGTAAAGAAGAAGAATACGGATAACATGCCCCGAGAGATCATTGAAAAACATACCAGAGAGCAACCATTGCAATCACCTCGGCATTCGGCATGCACGCAGGCAGCTGCCCTCCGACATTCTGATCGTTCTGTCAGGTGAATCCTTCATTATGACCTCCACTTGCCACCATACAACTTGGCAGTGGTGTAAGTACTCAGTGACAGCGATTATAGTGCTTAGAAAAATGAAAATCAAGAGTACTTGAAAACTGCCTCACGACGCGCTAGTGTTCTTTCGTAACGAGGTACATTTTCATTTGTCTGCGTGCATTAACTGACGAAACTTGCGCTACTGGAGTGCTAACTATTCAGAGAACTTCATTAATAGCCCGTCCATTGACAGTATTCATCTGTTTGGTGTAACCTGTCGAGACTAGGATCGTTTGCCACTACTTTTTTCTTAGTAAATAGTGTACAGCAACGGTGAATTCTCAACATGATTGAAAACTTATTATTGCCCAGTCTTCAATAAAGTGATGTTGTGATTTCTAGTTTCGGCCAGGTGGGGCCACTACACTTAGCGCGAACTGCAACGCGGTTTTTGAGGGGCGATCCCCCGAGGACGATGCCCTCTCACAATATACCATCTTTTCACACTGATGTCCAAGGACCCTTGCCTACTTGAAGCAGGATACTGGCAAAGCAATAGCCTCGTTCCTCTGATCGACAGAGGTATCCCTATCATTAGATATTGATTAAATCAATGTCTCAAGAATATGAGGAATCATTTGCTGTATGTAACTTGTAATATGATGTAATTTTTAATTTACAGTTATGTAGACACAAAAAAAGAGTATGAAAAGGATAAGTACAACTTCTTAGGTTTTATTGATCTTTCAAGTCAGAAAGACTCGTTGCTGCTGCCTTTATTTAGCTACAATTTTCTATCTCTCCCCGTGTACTTTCAGAGTGGGTAACAGCAGTACAAATGTCCTTTAACAGTATCTTGTGTTTTCATCCATTAAGACAGAGTGCACAGATACCAGATTTGAGACAGAAAGGTTGCGAGTACATCATCGGCATTAGTGATATAAGCCAAGAAGATTAGCAGCAATTACGCATTCTGGTTTCTCATTGCTTTGTCTCTATTTCGTCACATTTACACTGGTCCAGTCACATAATGTGACATCCGCCTATTAACCAACTTGATTCCATCAGGAACCGTTGTGCACAGCGACCGCAGATTCTAAGGAAGGAGAGGTACACAGTAGTCAGTCATAATCCTATTAGTTTTTATTATGCTTGTAAATCTAGATTTCGGCTATAAATAGCCATCTTCGGTGCATTTTTGTTACACCTCAGCAGACTCGTGGCAGAAGGACACTGAGGCGTTGTCCTTCTGCCTATACACCTGTAAGAACATATGGTGGCCAGCCGCTGTGACCGAGCGGCTCTAGACGCTTCAGTCCGGTCGCAGGCTCGAATCCTGCCTCGGGCATGGATGTGTGTGATGTCCTTAGGTTAGTTAGTTTTGAGTAGTTCTAAGTTCTAGGGTACTGATGACCACAGCAGTTAAGTCCCACAGTGCTCGGAGTCAGACAGAAGTGAGGACGAAAATAAATACTCCACCTACAGTCTGTCTTAGGCAGGACAGTTTTTGTAGTACCCCAGATAGCCACGATGGGCGGGGGTCCACATTGCAGGAAACTAGGTCTCTTGAAGGACAATGCTAAAAGCTGGGATACTGCTTAAAAGTTGACATAACTCAGCCAGGTGGGAGAAAAAACCGCCATAGTTCCACTAGAGAATGACGCTTTCATTCGTCTGGGGTGGCATGGAGTGACCAAGGAGGCAAATTAGCCCTTAGCATCACCTGCCTCCACTGTCTGAGTTTTGGCATTCGGTACCTTGGCATTTGAGGCGTCAATAAGGTCTAGGACACCAGGATCTCCACCTCGTCCTCAGACACAGAGCTGTGGGGGAGTGCTGGTATAGGGGGCACTGGAGGCTCCTGTTTCTTAGTGTCTTAGTGGACTTTTTCTTTGAAAGCTTGCCCTCATGCCGCTCCTTAGGGGCATGCTGGGAGGACTTCTCAGAAGTCGCTTCAGAGACAGAGGAAGACCCTGAAGCCCTTCGAGTAGCGGCCAGTGGCTCTTTCAACCACTGGCTGGTGGTCACTGGAACATGGGGGGGGTCCCAGGGACCCCTTCCATATAAGAGCCAGAGGAGGCCATTGCTTCTCTGGCTGGGGGGAGGGGACCTATGTCCCCAGCATTTTGGGGGGCGATGTTCCCAAAGTCACAGTTTTGGGAGCAACAGAAGACGACATGCTCCCCAGCCAACTGGAGGGCTGAGGCACCTCTGCAGTAACCTGAGATGATGGGAGTCGTGGCAGCAGCATAAGAAGATCACGAGGGAACAGGTTTAAGTCTTAGTCTCACAGTAAGACAGCCTGTCCAGGGTCCTGTACTCCATAATTTTGCGCTCCCTTTGGAGTATCAGGCGGTCCAGTGAGCAGGGGGAGTGATGCTGTCCACAGTTCACACAGGTGAGAGGAGATGCTCATGGAGTATGGGGATGTAGCGAATGTCTGCAGTCTCCACATGTGGCACTGGGAGGGCACCGGGAGGACATGTGCCCGAATTTCCAGCACTTTAAGTACCGCAAAGGGGGAGGGACATAAGATTTGACATCAAATCGGTACACCATCACTTTGACCCTTTCAGGTAATGACCAAGATGAAGGCACCTGTGGCAACCCTATTGTCTTTGGCTCACCTGTAAACGCGCTGGACGAAATGAACACCCTGCCATTCTAAATTGGCATGTAGCTCGTCGTCGGACTGTAACAGGAGGTTGCGACTTTTGTAGGGAGTGACCGAAACAGGAATATCACCCAGCTTGTCACAGGCGAGTATGCTCGGGACTGGGTTGGGGAGGTCGTTTCATTAAAAACCGACTCATTGCGCATTTTGGACAGTCACTTCCCCTAACTTATCCTCCGGGTGCTCAACAAAAAGCAGCGACTTCGTTTCCAGAAACGATTACCCATCAGTTCTGCTGAACACCAAGTAACACTGCTAAAATGGATTCTCTCTCTCTGAAGCCCTACATTCCTCCCAAGATGTTGCTAGGGAGGGGAACAATTCAGGGTCATACCTGTTTGCGTTGAATTTAATCTTTCCTTTCTTAGAGACTGCTGGGGCCATTTGGTCCCCAGCAAAAGATTACTTACTCCACTGAATTGTGGGTCATCCACCCTGATGCCACCCACTCCAATCAGGGGCTCACCCCATGGGCGCCACCCAGCCACAGCAAAGGCCACCTGGCATGATGGCTGTTGCCAGGAGTCCTGATGCCCCAAGAAGACAGGGATCTACTCCTTGGCATACATGGGGAGTTTGTAGCTCAGGCATCAGCAGTGCGATCCCTATGTTGTCAGGGGGCTACCTCCAAATGGGTACATGATGGCCACACGACAGCGGACTGCCTACCGTGCTGGATACTGGGCGTAGAAAAATCCAATAATGCCGTGGCGGCGAAAGAGGACAGGAGACAACGGAAGAAGATGACATACCCTGGAAAAGTGTCCTCATCCAAATAGATGAATTGCAGGTGGAGACGTAAAGCCATGACGACAAGAGGTTCAGGAGACCGAATCTAAGGGCACTATGGATAACTAATGCACCACGTAAGGCGTTCTTCCCCATAAGGCACTCACTTCTTTAGAATTGGGAAAGTGGCAGGCCAAACCATAAAAAGGGACCTGAACGGATAGGGCCAAAAAGTGTGAAACTTCTTTTAGTCGCCTCTTACGACATGGACCTATTCTAAACTCTGAACCCGCAGCGGGTTTGTTATTGGGAAAATTTTCCTAATTTGTCATGTACGACCCTACACCTCAGACTGCCAGGATTCCAAATCGCATCCGTACTGGAATGATGAGGAACCATTTCTCCTGGAATGTTTCGGTAGGACACGGCATTGGATGGGTGACCTCACCCCCTGTGTTATAATCACGAAAGTAGGTTTCTATAAGCAGTTCTTTCGTCACTGCTTGTCATAGACACTTGACCATCGCTGGAAAGGCCACTCTTGATCCTGACCTCAATCCCTAACTGATAACCCACACATAACGTACTTTAGAAATTGCTGGTTTGGAATTCCTAACGAACTGACTATATTGCTGTCGACTTTATTTTATTGCTTTTGTTTTCTTTTATTTTCATATTAACTAACTGAATTTTTGGTGTATTATTCGCTGGAGTATCAACCACTTTATAAAAGTAATAACACGGCTCAATACAGCTGTTCCTTTACAACGACTACGACGTTTCGCGACATGTTTATTGAATAAAATGTGCATTCTCAATCAGACCCAATTAATTTGTATAAAATTCAGAAACGAGTTACTGGAGTCCCGGTGACCTTCAGCGTAGGATCGTTGTATTGAGAATAACTGTAATCAAAACGAAATCATTTTATTCCGTAGTGTTGTATACGGTGGGTGGAACATTCGATACAAACTAAAAGTTGCGCGGGAGACGACGTCGAACCCAACACCAGCCTTGTGCAGACAGTACTTGGCCGATCCAGTTTCCTACGCACGTCTCACATGGCTGCTAAGTCTCAACTTAGCACTTCTTTGAACTACTCGGAGACGACTTGTTGCTAGCTGGAACTTTGAGGAGCTCCCTGCGGCGTGTACAGCAAACTGAATCGTGCATGTACTGTCAGCAGCTGGGTTGGTCGCCCGCTCACGTTCACAATTGTAGCTTATCGTAAATATCTGATACTAGAATCGACTGCAAAAATATAGCTACGTAAATGCTAATGCAGGTACACAACGTTCTTCATTATAATGCGGTTTTCTACTGCTGTGATCCTCAAACTCTCCCAACATACGTACTGCTCTGCGAAAAAAATCTGCAGTCGTGAATAATACAATTAACTAATCCAACGATCTGTATTTCAAGAAATGTATATGTAACTCTACAACATAGTTATAAACAAGATACAACATCCACTCTCCTATACCCCAAAAATTACCACACATAAACGATTCATCACATGCTTCCCATCCTGTTTAACCTCAGTTACTCTCAAGGGAGAGAAATGGTTAGAAAGGGTTATCTGAAGATCATCTGGTATGCATAAAGATACCGTTGGTGTTTTACGAACTTTTCCTTTAAACTTACCACAGTTCCATAGCTCCGTATATAAAAAGTGTATCACCCTCTGCATCAGGACCAATCGCCATAGTGGAATTCGATGCCTTTCTTCGACGTAGACTTCTCAGTTCTAAGACATATTGCATTTCGTTGCGAAAAGTCGTGTTACTACGTCTCTCACGGTCTAAACTCTTTGGACAAGAAACTACTAGATGATCTCTGGTAATCCATCGAGAACAGTGGTACAGCAGCGGGACACAAACTGCTTGAATAACGATAACTGAAACCAACAGCTGCATTGTAATCCAACGTCGTTTATTGGAGATATGCTACCAGTTTCGAAGCCAAAAAGTGTCATATTCAGGCACCTGTACATAGCATGATGGAAAAGTATGAGAATCTAGACAACAAAACTCACAGTTTGCGACTAGAAAGGTTTGGGGTATCACATCATAAAATGACGTAATACAAATGTATTGTTATTATCCACAGAAAACAAAAACAATATCTAACTTATATTGCTTTATTTCTTTATTTTTATTTTATTTAATCCAGTAGTCACTTAGTCAATTGACGTAATATACCTGCAGGGAACCCATGTGTTCAATGAATTACACCAGCAAAGTAATCGAAGTCACATATATCCTTAACCGGAACACCTACGAATATGGGATGTACCAAAAAGCTAATAACTGAACAACAAACAGCTGGAGCAAATAAATGTAACAAAAACCATATTATATCCGAAGACGTACCGAAAAGTAAGCGCAGATCCGACGCAGCGTATCACACGGAATACGAATCCGTTAATCAAAGCGTCTTCTATGCCGACGGACATACAGAGGAACCTGCGCAACACGGAAGCCCTACCACCTCAGCTGTTTGGATTACCTAAGATCAATAGGAATAACATTCCACTAAGACCGATTGTTAGCGCTCCTGGCTCACCGACGTATAAACTGAAAAAAAACTTGGCCTCTCTACTCCAGCCGCATGTGGGGAAGACTGAGACATACATAAAGGACTCTGGAAACGTCTTTGAGAATCTGAAGAAACTAAAACTTGCACCAAACGACATCCCGGTCAGCTTTGATGCTGTTTCTTTGTTTACAAAAGTTCCGCTCAGGGACTCCATGGAGCATATCGGTTCCATCTTCCCGCAAGACATCACAAAGCTCTTTCATACATGTCTCACCACGAGCTATTTCATGTGGAATGGCAACTTTTACGAACAGCTGGAAGGCGTCGCCAGGGGTAGTCCTGTTAGTCCAGTGGTGGCCAACTTCCTTATGGAACATTCCGAAGCTCAGGCACTGGACTTGACACCTTGTAAACCTAAGGTGTGGTACAGATACGTCGATGATACCTTCGTTGTGTGGAGTCATAGTGAAGAACAGCTCGGTGACTTCCTAAGACACTTGAACAGTCTCCATGCCAACACAAAATATACTATGGAAGTAGAAAAGGACAAAAAGCTACCACTTCTAGATGTGCTGATCACAAGGGATGGTGAAACCCTGGGACACAGCGTGTATCGAAAACACCCGAGCCAGAAAAGGGGCATGATTAACACGCTCAACACGGGCAAGACAAATGTCTTAGCCACAGCACCCCAGACGCGAATTACAGCACCAAGTGTTCTGAGGAGCAACGGCTACTCCACAGATGATATTAGAAATAAAACAGAGCCAAATACTCGGCGAAGTGAGAAATTAGAAAAAGAAATGTCGGGTACGGCCTTTCTGCCTTACATTCCCAGAGTGACGGACAGAATCGACCTATATTGTGCAAACACGGCGTAAAGAGTATTTACAAAGAAGATCAAAGAGTGTCTCAGATCGGCAAAGGAGGGAAGGGACTCACTGGCAATGCTGGGAATATACCGCATACCATGCATGTGCGGAAAGGTTTATGTTGGAATGACTGCACCTTCGATCAACACCAGAATTACAGAACATAAAACACATAGCAGGCTGGGGCAGGAGGAGAAATCGGCATTGGTAGAGCAAGCGCTGTGTGATACCGACCACGTAGTAAAATTTGCCGAGACGGAAGTTCTGGATGTAGAGAAGTATCACACCCGCTTGTTTAAAGAAGCTGTAGAAATACACAAACACGATAATACAAGGGCGTTTCAGAAAGTAACCTCCGATTGGTCACAGTGCGGGTTGTGGGGGGAGTAGCGACGCCATCTGTGCGTTCACGCACTCAACAGGTCAGTCGGCATCAAGCCGTGGTCGAGTGAACGTCGTACCTGCGCTAGTTTAGTTTTTGTGGCAGTTTGAAATGTGTGCTGCAATAGAAAACCCCGCCAAATGTGAAGTGCGTGCTGTCATAAGGTTTTTTACAGCCAAAGGATATTCTGCAGCAGCTATTCATCGTGAGCTTTGTGCCGTGTACGGACCAAGAGTTATGAGTGAAGGAGTTGTCCGTGAATGGGTACGTTTATTTAAAAGTGGACGAGAAAACGTTCATGATGAAGAGAGGAGTGGTAGACCATCATTGGTGACTGACGAACTCGTTCAGACAGTTGATGCAAAAGTTCGTGAAAATCGACGTTTCTCAATGTCGGAGTTGTCTACTGGTTTTCCACAGATTTCTAAGACTCTCTTGTACGAGATAGTGACAGCAAGATTGGGTTACCGTAAGTTCTGTGCACGATAACGCCCGTCCTCACTCTGCTCGCAGAACAACAGCCCTTCTTGAGTCCTTCAATGGGACGTTATCAACCATCCACCTTATAGCCCAGACCTGGCGCCAAGTGATTATCACCTCTTCATGCATTTGAAGAAATGGCTCGGGTCACAGCGGTTTGATGACGACGAAGAGCTCAAAGATGCGGTCACAGGCTGGCTCCAGGCACAAGCGGGTGATTTTTATGCAGAAGGAATTTCAAAGCTTGTGAAGAGATACGATAAGTGCCTCAATCGCTATGGAGACTATGTAGAAAAATAGTGCAAAGATGTAGTTGTAAGATGTATATATTAAAATATTTTTATTTAACTTGGTGTATTTTTTAAATCAACCGGAGGTTACTTTCTGAACGGCCCTCGTAGCTTCAACAAGAAAGAGGAAAGCCTGAAAGTAAACAGATCGTTGCTTCCTGTGCTGCAACGAACGAGCGTCGCAGGTAGCAATATAACAACACCACAACCGACCGAGGACCACCCCTTGGACGTTGGCGCACTAAGTACATGTAGTATGGGGCCGCGAGCCCGGCTCTAGTCCAACACCAGAAGGGGGGGAGGGAGGGGGTGAAACTTTGACAAGGCCAGCCACGCGTGCTGGCGAAACGTCGGAATAAACATCGGCAGTTGGTTAACAATTTTGAAAATACATGATGCCTGTCAATATCTCAAGAACTGCAGAAGAACATCTCGTGTGGCAAATACTCCATTTATATGCAACAATAGCCTATAAAGCAACTAAGTAGAAGTCAATCACTAACGCCAGTAGCCACATTTGTATAATCTACAGGTACAGGACCATGAACTTACAGACGTACATACGGAAATCCAGCAAGTAAAATCCGTAACATGTATCTATTATGATACAAGAGCAAGACAGTGAACTCCGAAGACTGTAAAAGAAGGGGAATCCTGACAATAACTTACACAAACGTGACAAACGACAAGCACATACTAATACACATATCAAAAATAGTTTTGCATCACTCCAGTTCCCAGAACTCCTGAAAATAGACGTTGACTGTGCATATATTATCACAGGCACAGTCCCTTTGTTCAGAGATGTCACTAAACCCGCCCAAAGTTGTAAACAACCATGCATGAGCAACGCCTATTAGACGGAGGGGGTCCGACAGCCGATAAGTTCCAGTCATTCCACCAGGAAGGAGGTACGCGGCTCGTGTTGTTTGTAGTTCAACCATGCCTAGACGGTCAATACCTCGGTTCGATCGCGTCCGCGTTGTTATTTTGTGCCAGGAAGGGCTCTCAACTAGGGAATTGTCCAGGCTTCTCTGAATGAACCAAAGCGACGTTGTTCAGACATAGAGATACAGAGAGACAGGAACTGTCGATGACATGCTTCACTCAGGTCGCCCAAGGGCTACTGCAGCAGCGGATGACCGCTACCTACGGATTATGGCTCGGAGGAACCCTGACAGCAACGCCTCCATGTTGAATAATGCTTTTCGTGCCGCCACAGAACGTCGTGTTAAGGCATAAACTGTTTGCAATAGGCTGCATGATGCGCAGTTTTACTCCCGACGTCCATGGCGAGATCCATCTTCTCAACTACGACACTATGCAGCGCGGCACAGATGGGCCAACAACATGCCGAATGGACCGCTCAGAATTGGCATCACGTTCTCTTCACCGATGCGTGTCGAATGTGCCTTTAACCAGACAATCGTCGGAGACGTGTTTGGAGGCAACCTGGTCAGGCTGAACGCCTTAGACACACTGTCCAAGGAGTGCAGCAAGGTGGAGGTTCCCTGCTGTTTTGTGGTGGCATTATGTAGGGCCGACGTACGCTCGTGGTGGTCATGGAAGGCGCCGTAATTGCTGTACGATACATGAATGCCATCCTCCTAAAGATAGTGCAACCATATCGGCAGCATATTGGCGAGGCATTCGTCTTCATGGACGACAATTCGCACCTCCATCTTGCACATCTTGTGAATGACTTCCTTCGGGATAATGAGATCGCTCGAATAGAGGGCCAGCATGTTCTCCAGACATGAACCCTATAGAACATGCCTGGGATAGATTGAAAAGGGCTGTTTATGAAAGTCGTGACCCACCAACCACTCTGAGTGATCTATGCCGAATCGCCATTGTGGAGTGGCACAGTCTGGGCCAACAGTGGATAGTATGCCATGACGAATACAGGCATGCATCAATGGAAGAGAACGTGCTACTGGGTATTAGAGGTACTGGTGTGTACAGCAATCTAGACTCCCACATCTGAAAGTCTCGACGTATGGTGGTACAACAGGCAATGTGTGGTTTTCATGAGCAATAAAAAGGGCGGAAATGATGTTTATGTTGATTTCTATTTCAATTTCCTTGTCAGGTTCCGAAACTCAAGGAGCCGAGGTGATGCCAAACTTTTTTTGATGTGTATTATGTCACGTAGATTGGGTATGGGACGGATGGTACTACATTTTTCTAGTTTATATTCCAGTACGACTAGATGGTGGTTCTGTACTTAGGATCCAGTTACCTGGCAAAAAGAAAGTGTCGCGACACCAAAGATCCACCATGGTCGCCTTTAGTAACTAATCATGAATCAGCAGTTTTTTCGATATTCATCGGCATGACACTGAGCTGCTCTTCAGCTTTCCTTTTTTTTATCGTTAAGACCTTTCATAAATATCACGTGATCCTCTCCAGCAAACAGCACGAGTGAGGGATGAGGGCCTTGATGATCTTCCATGTTAAGCCATCCTTGGCGAAGAAACAAGAGTCGAAGGAGGTGATTTTACAGCTTGTTGCTACGAAGTCTCTCGCTGGATGGCTCGCACTTAGTAACGACATGCCAAGCTGTTTCAACTGATATCATCCATACCCCTAGTTCGTAATGAATGCATAATTGTTACACGAATTAACTTCCAACAAGTTATACCGATCTCTTGTTTGTTCCCGCATTTGGGAATCAATTTCTATATATTACACTTAAGTGTAATTATCATTATTGTTGGTGTTATGGACTACTGCCCTCAGACTGATTTGTAGGTGCTCTTCATGCAAGTGCAATTGCTTCTCAACCTACATCTCTTACAACTTGCTTAACTGGGGCGGCAGAAATATGGATACACCGCGAGAAACGCATGCATGAATATAAATGCTGCTGCTAGCGAAGCCTGCTGGTTGCGCTGTTGCATTTGACCACGTATGGCACCTGTCCAATGTCTTCGACACAGTGCAAGTGAGGGGTTTGGTGCAGAAACGGTGTAACCCATAAATACCAACTTTTTTAAACTTTTGTGTGCTTTGTTACTTCATTACATTGTTTTTACAGCAATTTCTTTCAGGTGCCATTCAGGAGTAAAACATTAGTGGTGTAACATGTAGACAACTATTTTGAAATTAACTGAGTACAAATTTGGTGTAATCCACTATGGATTCATTTAGTGAAGAGAATCTGAGTGCTTGTGGTTCTGATCAAGAATATGTTCTGCATGTTTCTTCATTCAAAGATGACTTTGATTATTAAACCCCCAAAAGGAAGCTTAAAAAGAGAAATTTAAAAAGACAAACAAGTGCTGAAACAGCAAGACTACAAACATCTGCTGTGTCAGCAGCCATAAATGATCCACAAAGTAAAAGAGATAACTCTATTGCCAAAGATCCCGAAAGTGATGGACAAATGCCAAATACCTCAACTAACACAACATTTACTGTCAGTGAAGGAGATGAAATTGCTGATCTGGATGTGAGTGGAAACTTTATTGATGTTGAAGATGACCCTCTTGTCATTCAAAAAAACCGGTAGAAAGAGAACAAGGAATCCTAATTTGTGGAAACGAAATATAAAGAAGGTGGAACATGTTACTGGCAAGTACAAAAAGTTTAGTTTCTATCATTGCAATTGTCCTTGTTGTGTCTAGACAAGACAGCCTAAGACACAATGAGAGGAAGCCGAAAGGCACGCGCTTAAACTCACGCAGGCTGGCGTGAGGTCTGAAACAGGATACGTAATGAATGCTATAAAGAAAAGTACGTAGCTTCTGGAATACTTAACTTTAATCCACATTTGTAGAACATCGCTCTTGATGATACATTAATAGAATCTCAATATCAATTGAATACGGCGCCTTGCTAGGTCGTAGCAAGTGTAGCTGAAGGCTATGCTAATTATCGTCTCGGCAAATGAGAGCGTATTTGTAAGTGAACCATTGCTATGAACGTCGGCTGTACAACTGGGGCGAGTGCCAGAACGTCTCTCTAGACCTGCCGTGTGGTGGCGCTCGGTCTGCTATCACTGACAGTGGCGACACGCGGGTCCGATGTATACTACCGGACCGCGGCCGATTTAAAAGCTACCACCTAGCAAGTGTGGTGTCTGGCGGTGACACCACAGTCCTAAAAACTGTGAGATTAATGTTCCTGAAGAAGATAGGCAGTGCAATTTTGAAAGGTTCTGTTCCCTTGACAAAGAAGGTGAATTATCTACAAAAAGTTTTATCTGCGGAGTGGTGCAACAAATAATAAAGAAGTGGTCACATACTACAACAGAATCACATCATGCATTCACTTGTACATACACCTTAAAGAAACTGGATGGTACTAATGTTAATGTGTGTAGACTTGCTTTGTAAAACACCTTTCAAATTGCGTCTGGTTGGCTAGACCCGTGACTTCTTAGGAACAAAAAGGAGAAGTCGCTTCAGATAATCGTGGTAGATATGAACCTGCAAACGAAACTCCTGCAGAAGTCAAATGTCAAGTTAAAGAACACAGAGAATCATTCCCAAGTGCTGGCCGAGGTGGCCGAGCGGTTGTAGGCGCTACAGTCCGGAACCGCACAACCGCCACGGTCGCAGGTTAGAATCCTGCCTCGGGCATGGATGTGTGTGATGTCCTTAGGTTAGTTAGGTTTACGTAGTTCTAAGTTATAGGGGACTGATGACTTAAGAAGTTAAGTCCCATAGTGCTCAGAGCCATTTGAACCATTCCCAAGGTATCACTATACTATTCCAGAAATGATAATCCAAATCGAGAATACCTTAATCTCAAACTGAGTGCTACCAAAATGCATCGTTTGTGTTTCGACTGGTTTCTCGCCAGGTATTTACTTCAGATTTCAATCTTTCATTCCATCCACCACATTCTGATACGTGTCAAAAGTTGTGAAATTTAGAAAATAGAAATAGCAGCTTCAACTGATGGAAATGAAAAGAAAATGTTGGAGCTGTCACATCAACTACACCTTCGAAAAGCTGAACTGATAAAGTCCCAAATGAAGGAAGATGTTGAACTGGCCAAGACTGATCCTGAGATGTATGCTATAGCATTTGAATTGCAGAGTGTTCTTTCACTTCCTAAACTCCCAGTTTCTGAGATATACTATCAACAGCAGGTAAGCTGCTTCAATTTCTGTATCCACAATCTAGTGAAAGACAATGCTTCCATGTATTATGGACGGAGGCACAAGCAGGTAGAGGACTGCTAGAAGTTGCTTCATGTATTCAGCATTATGGGAAAAATCTTCCCTGGTATGTAAAGAAATTGATCTCTTATAATTATACTTGTGGGGAACAAATCGAAATTTCAATCTGTCTCTTGGGTTGCTGTATACTATCATGAACCCAGAGATCAGTGGTGAGTCAATTAAGATGAATTTTTTTGTAATAGGATGCTCTTTCGTGGCCTGTGACCAGGATTTCTCGTTTATAGATAATATGATGAAGAAAGAACAATATATCTTTGATGCTGAAAGTCTTATTAGAAATACTGGGCTGGCAAAGAGAAAGGGAAACAAATTTCATCTACGGAAGTCGATTTTAAAAGTATTAGGTCTTTGAAATATGTAACTGTTAAGAAGAAAATAGGTATGGACGGTGACAAAATCAACTGGCTGAAGATACAGCACAAGTTAAAACCTTTTGAAATCGATTTCTCTGACACAGTATATCTAGATATGCCATACAGGTTGTAAGTGGGCTATTTGTATGTTGGCAGCGCTAAAGGCTGTGTTAATATCGCTGACAGCACTCTGCGCCCTCGTCAACAGATTCTCGGTTGTGTATGGACATGGTTTTGTTAGTGGCGCCTCTGTGTTGGTGATGACATGCATTGTAAAGTGAGACCCTAGGAAATGTAAAATGAAGATGGATGTTGTTGGTAACGTTTGGACTGTGGAATTATTAACAACTATATAATTTTTAGAACTGGATGTCACATGAATAAGGTACAATTTTCTAAATACATTGTTTGGTCTTCAACAAAATCTTTCTTTTTCTAACCATATGCCTCCTAGTAGTTAGAGTCTATAGTAGTTAGAATCTTTTAATTTAGCTGGCTGTACTTGCTGCTTGCTGTAATTGCTGTAGTTTGTGTTATGAAGATTTTCTGTTTAGGCAATTAACAGAGTTGGAGGTAGTTTCACATATCTTTAATTTCATATTTTTTGGACTTTCATTATTGTTATGATTTCTTGCAATTCAGGGCCATTCTTCTGTGTTAATTATTGGAAGTAATGTTGTCACTGTATAGCAATCAGATTGCGTTGGGCTTGTATATTGTGGGTAATAAATGAATGGGTTAAGCTTGAGTTGACTCTGTCAGGGAAAATTCTGTAGGTCAGTGTTCAAATGACAAAAGTAAGTAAAGACGTATCCAGAATGAGATTTTCACTCTGCAGCGGAGTGTGCGCTGATATGAAACTTCCTGGCAGATTAAAACTGTGTGCCCGACCGAGACTCGAACTCGGGACCTTTGCCTTTCGCGGGCAAGTGCTCTACCAACTGAGCTACCGAAGCACGACTCACGCGCGGTACTCACAGCTTTACTTCTGCCAGTACCTCGTCTCCTACCTTCCAAACTTTACAGAAGCTCTCCTGCGAAAGTAAAGACGTAGTTTCAAGGTCCGTGAATTGCAAGAAAACCAGGAAAGTACGTCAAATACACCAACCAGGATGTGTCACTCTTTTGATGTCATCTGAGGTGAAGAAACCTACAGTAACACATGCTAAAGCTAAAGATTTATGGAAGCTGATGAAATATGTTCTTCCCATCCATCACAGCTTTTATGAAGATATTATTAATTCACAGGCTACATTTCCAGAGTCTGATACAGACATATCTTTGAGTCAAGAAGGCGAAAATGAGTTATTACTTGTTTACTGGGAGAAATGTCTAGAAATTTTTGTAATACTACTTTAAAAAGTTACGTTACTTTGAGTACCAATGTCATTAAGGAAATAAGATAACTTTGCATCCCATGTTTGTAGCAAAACGTGAAATAAATGTTCTTTATTTTCTTTAGTACATACTGTTTACTTAATTTAAATAGTGTTATTTCTGTCATTTTTCTTCAAAACTATAGTAATGTAGGTTACTTCACTCTGGCAGTAAATACATATTTTGTTCATAGAAAGCAACAATGGAGTATAAGGTACAAAAATGTGAAAAACACCAATAAAGTTTCAATTTCTCATGGAGGTAAAATGGTGTTACCAACAATTTTGGCACTGAAAATGCAATTTTTTACATTTAATAATGTCACTCCGAGTACAAAGAACAATTTTTGTAGCAGTAATAGTGAATTTATACGCTTCCTTCAACTTTCGCTCCTTTTTTCTAAAAACAGAAAATTTGTGGGTTACAAGCCCATCAAGTGTCAGTCGTGATCAGAATAGTATTCTGTGTAGTTGTGAGTGCATATGTCGGAGCTCAGTGAATTACAACGTGGGCAGGGCCTTGGTACTCGTGTGAGAAATACTTCCGTAACCAGTGTGTTTCAAGAAGCATCGCATCGAAGATTTATAGCGCATTCGGAAAAGCGGAAAACAGCCTCCACTAAGTCTAAACTCGGACGAAATTTCGTATTGCGTATTCGTGACGAACGGTCGTTGACCAAGTTAGTTACGAAAACTAACGGGACGACAGCTGCTAGTGTCACTGGAGAACTAAATACCACACTCGCAATCACTGTCAGCATCAAAACAAGAAGAAGGGCGCTCCGTAAGCATCGAATTGCTGGTCGAGCTGTAATTCCAAAATCACTCATCAGTGATGCAAGTTCTCGTAGCAGGAAAACGTAGTACCGAAAGAATAAAACCTGGACCATGGAGCTACGGAAGAAACTAATTTGGTCGAGTGACCCTTGTCTCACACTGGTTCCTACTTCTGGCCGTTCGCGTCCCAAAAGTAAAACATGGCAGAGGCTTCGTTGATGATTTGGGCAGTCATGTCGTGGTATTCCATGAGCCCAATGGTTAGTTACTCTGCAAGCTCGCATTACTTCCACTGATAATGTGACAATTTTGGCTGACCTGCCCCATTCCCACCTGGTTTGTATCCCTATGATGATACATTGTTACAAGATGACAAAGCCAGAGTTCACACAGCTCGCATCACCCACGGATGGTTTCGTGAGGACGAGGATGATTTGTCACACCTTGCCTGGCCACCATCGTCTCCAGATTTCAATGTTGTTGATCCTTTGTGGTCTACTCTAGAGAGAAGGCTTCGTGACCGTTATCCACTTCCATCATTGTAACCTGAACATCCTACTACACTCCTGGAAATTGAAATAAGAACACCGTGAATTCATTGTCCCAGGAAGGGGAAACTTTATTGACACATTCCTGGGGTCAGATACATCACATGATCACACTGACAGAACCACAGGCACATAGACACAGGCAACAGAGCATGCACAATGTCGGCACTAGTACAGTGTATATCCACCTTTCGCAGCAATGCAGGCTGCTATTCTCCCATGGAGACGATCGTAGAGATGCTGGATGTAGTCCTGTGGAACGGCTTGCCATGCCATTTCCACCTGGCGCCTCAGTTGGACCAGCGTTCGTGCTGGACGTGCAGACCGCGTGAGACGACGCTTCATCCAGTCCCAAACATGCTCAATGGGGGACAGATCCGGAGATCTTGCTGGCCAGGGTAGTTGACTTACACCTTCTAGAGCACGTTGGGTGGCACGGGATACATGCGGACGTGCATTGTCCTGTTGGAACAGCAAGTTCCCTTGCCGGTCTAGGAATGGTAGAACGATGGGTTCGATGACGGTTTGGATGTACCGTGCACTATTCAGTGTCCCCTCGACGATCACCAGTGGTGTACGGTCAGTGTAGGAGATCGCTCCCCACACCATAATGCCGGGTGTTGGCCCTGTGTGCCTCGGTCGTATGCAGTCCTGATTGTGGCGCTCACCTGCACGGCGCCAAACACGCATACGACCATCATTGGCACCAAGGCAGAAGCGACTCTCATCGCTGAAGACGACACGTCTCCATTCGTCCCTCCATTCACGCCTGTCGCGACACCACTGGAGGCGGGCTGCACGATGTTGGGGCGTGAGCGGAAGACGGCCTAACGGTGTGCGGGACCATAGCCCAGCTTCATGGAGACGGTTGCGAATGGTCCTCGCCGATACCCCAGGAGTAACAGTGTCCCTAATTTGCTGGGAAGTGGCGGTGCGGTCCCCTACGGCACTGCTTAGGGTCCTACGGTCTTGGCGTGCATCCGTGCGTCGCTGCGGTCCGGTCCCAGGTCGACGGGCACGTGCACCTTCCGCCGACCACTGGCGACAACACCGATGTACTGTGGAGACCTCACGCCCCACGTGTTGAGCAATTCGGCGGTACGTCCACCCGGCCTCCCGCATGCCCACTATACGCCCTCGCTCAAAGTCCGTCAACTGCACATACGGTTCACGTCCACGCTGTCGCGGCATGCTACCAGTGTTAAAGACTGCGATGGAGCTCCGTATGCCACGGCAAACTGGCTGACACTGACGGCGGCGGTGCACGAATGCTGCGCAGCTAGCGCCATTCGACGGCCAACACCGCGGTTCCTGGTGTGTCCGCTGTGCCGTGCGTGTGATCATTGCTTGTACAGCCCTCTCGCAGTGTCCGGAGCAAGTATGGTGGGTCTGACACACCGGTGTCAATGTGTTCTTTTTTCCATTTCCAGGAGTGTATTTTGCAGAAAGCATGGTATAAATCCCCTAAATCCCCTTGAAAGCCATTCGGGATCTGTATTTATCCATCCAGAGAAGACTGGAAACTGTATCAAATCTCAACAATCTGCTACACCACACTCCATGTCTTAGTATGGTTATGTGCTGCATTTTTGGCATCAACCATTTTGTCTAAAGTTTTACATACGCCCTTTCTTGGAACAGATTTCCTTGCTATGTCTACATTTTGTATTCCCTGTTTATAGGAAACTCGGTTACTACTTTCAGTGTCCAGTTGTCTAATGTAATTCCTTCGACATCATCCTATGAAATTCGACAACAGTCAGTATACCCTGTCTTACATTTATTTGATAACTTCTTTTCAAGACACAGTTAATACTGTTCTGCTGATCTTCTAAGTGCTTTGCCGATTCTTCCAGAAATCACCATTCATAACAAAATTATCATGTCTCGTTTTCTGTTTCAAAGAATCAATGGGCACAACAGGAATATAACCAAATATACAAAAGCCACAGTCCAGTAAACCATAAATGCGAATCCTCGATGCATAATAGATTCCCGACAAACAGTGAGTGACAGTCGTTTTTCTTCTTTTTTTTTTTTTTTTTTTTTTTTTTTTTTTTTTTTTTTTTTTTTTTGTGTATCAGTGCCTCAGTCCCCAGCCCCACGTGAAACTAGGGCTTGGGAGAACGAAGCAGAAACCCACTTCCTACATTTCGGATCTTGTTTACTAGTATTTGTTTACGAGGGATCACTGGTCTCGTGCATCACGTTACAGAGTAAGAACATAATTATGAGTTACCTAGTTTGTTTCCTAAATTACCTTTGTTTCTGTGAAAGAGCACTGAATTTTCTGTCACCAAAACGTACAACATAAAATGCAGGTTAACGCAAAAACCCTCAGTCTGAACAGGTATGCATTTATGACAGTGTGTTCAGTCTCTTGCATCAGCGTAGAGTACAATGGAAGTGTTCTCGTTTTACAGCCATTATTCAGAATATCGACCATGATCACTGCAGAGTGAACAGCGACGCATCATCGACTGTCTTACACGATCGATAATTTAGAAAGTTCGGCGTGATGGTTCCACTGGTGCGACAGTCCTAGAAAACAGCTCGGTGTCAGTATCGACTGGCGTCCCGTAAACGAGGCTCTTCAAATGACCTCAGAAGAAGAAGTCCATTAGTTTCGTGTCAGGCGACCTAGATGGCATGGAACGGGACCAGAGGGACCAATCCATTGCTATACAAATGAAATGCTATTACCATGCAACGAGCCACCGGAAAGTATGGGGTGCTTACACCAAAATAATTATTGATTGCATTCGCGTTCATCCTGTATTTATTTCTACAAAAAAGTTCACGTTACTGCAATTAATATGGTTTACAGTAGTGCTGCTTGTAATAGAAACTGTCGTTCTGACGTACAGTACAACAGTTCCCTGTACTTTTCGTATGAGAAACATTGTAAAAAAAGGCAATGTCAGCTATATCTGTCCACAGTTACTTCTACTGTAGAAAGTCATTTTACATTAGAATCATAAATCTCCATGTCACTGTGTGATATCTGCGAGGTGCAAGAGTGTCTACAACTGAATCGGTAGTTTGAAGAAGAGAGCGAATCCAAAAGCTCCTTTTGTGCGGAAATGCAAAACAATTCTTCCTGATCATAATTTGAATTTTGTCTTAACCAAACACTTATACTGTCTCAGTATCTTAGTAAGATGAACTGGACTGTCCTGCAGAACGTTAGAGAAGCATTTTGAAAGCATTATTTATGAAATTTACTCTAGGTTTATTACCATTCCCTCAGTTTTATCGTCTTCTGTAGTATTAGCAGTAGATGTTGTTGGTCTCATCAGCCTCTCCTCATAAAACGTCTGCTCTCGTATGGAATGTGTGTAACTACCTTGTGTACATCCTTGATCTTGTCTTGTACTGGAAATTTGTCATTGTGGGCCATTTTTGTTGGCATGTGGGGAGTTCTTGTTCTTTTGCAACAAGAAGGTGTTGTTCACACCACCATCAGTGAACTCAGATGTCGTAAAATAATCTTTAGGTAAAAAATATTCTAACTGCCCGTACTTGGAAATCGAAAAATAGGTTTCCAGTGTCTTCGTTTTTGTCGTTGTTACCAAACTAGCACGCTTTTAAACCATCTAGAACATTTACTACATAAGTAACTACTATTAATTTACCTTGAATGAAGAAAATCTAAGCTCAGATCTCAGACATTAAACACAAGCACCACAAGCACGAGGTCTTAAGCAGCTGAACAGCCGATACGATCAGCAGCTGTTAGGATGACCACTGCGTCGAGGGTGGACGAACTCGAGGTTGGGATGTATTCCCTTCTTCAAAGTAACGAATATTTCCAAGCTCGATTAAGCCAGCAAACATTGTGCATCTATATGCTAACACACGTTTGTTAAAAAACCAATCTTCTAGAGCGACCACAGCTTTGAAGGTGGACGAACTCGTACCTGGGATACGTTCCAAGTCCCATGAAGCCGGCGCAAGAGTGGTACACATTCGAATTTTACAGTCACAATGTGCATCTATATTCAAATATATCTACGGCGAAAAAAAAAAAAAATCTAGTGGCCCCAGCTTTGAGGGTGGCAGAACTCGAAACTGGGATATGTTCTCTTCTTCAAAGTGACGAATATTTCCAAGTCTGGTAAAGCCTGTACATGAGTGGTCTACATTCCCTATTTATGGCCCACACGCAGCATCTCCATGCTAACGCACGTTTGGCGAAAGAAAAAAACACTTTTTGGCGCTTGTCTCCTTCAAGCTACCGATGCAACTGGTTCCTAATTTCTTGCCTTCTCGAACTGGTCAGCTAGAAAAGCGTAGAAAACTATCTCAATAACACCTCGGTGGACATCCGCAATTGCAATCCTCGATCCTCACATCTTGTCACTACGCACTGAAATTGCATAATTTTTACCTGAATGTACAAAGAACGTCTCTCTCTCTTCGTTTGCACCAGCTGTGCATCTCATCAGCATAATGAAAGGAAAGCATTAGGGTACAGAGACTAATGAAGTTCTTTACTTAATGGTGCATTGTCTGACGGCACATAGACGCTGCCGAAACCGAATACTGGATATTCCCACGCGCGACGCAATCTTCATTTATCTCTGCAGAATGCAATTAGTGCGCCATTTGCTTTCACACGGAAGTAAGTTCGTTCATTAATACCGCTGTCACATCTTCGCTCAGCAGTGGATCCGTTTCCTGTCCGAGCCAGAAAGACACAGGTGCGTCGCTCAAGCGGCTTAATCTGGAGAACAAGTGTGGCGGACAGGCCAGTTAATCAAGCGACTGCAACAAGGCCGGCGCGAGCGCTCTGTGAAATACCACCCACCAGTCCCAGACCGCACACCATCAGTTATCCTAATCAAAACGTCTCGGCAGTGAGAAATTACCTCGGCAATTATTAATTCCGAACCGCAGTCTGGCTGTTCGCGCTGATTCTCTATTCCACTCGTCACCGCAGGTTCGATATTAGAATTCACTGAGTCAATAAAAACCCCTCGTTAAAGCTATAAAATGAAGAGAAAGTCCACTCTTTGATGCGTAACAAGGTCTTTTGGGCCCAACAAAATTTAATTTAATCTATAAATCGCCTTAAAATTGTTTATTTTATTTTATGTTCTACATAATCTTTAGAAATAGACTTTCTTTAGAAGAAACATTACTGGTTCAAGCTAAATTTACTATTTCTTTTATTAATCTAATAAGTCAACGTGTCTAATGCATGACTTGGGCCAATTAAATTCCTTAGTGGACAAGTCTTATTTCGGAAAGTTTATTTATCTTTTGAATGGCACGTTATGTTGGCAAGATTACTGATTGCAAGTAGCAGTTCAGCAAAGCCAAAATATGCAAAAAAGACCATCTGAAGTCAGCAGAAATGATCAAATTCCACCAGATCAGAAGTAGTCCAAGTTGAGAGAAGTTTCATCCTCACTGCTTGGTTTCAAAGACGATTGGATGGTTGTAAGTAATGTGATCAGACAGTTTTATTCTACACTAACCTAAACCAAGAGTTGATTCTCTTGACCAGAAGTCACGTACACACACACATGAAAGAGACACTTAAAAATATGGCCATTTGCGTTATTTTGTTTTATGTTCTATATACTATTTGGAAATGTAATGCATGTAACAGCGATAAATGCCCCGCATTTATTTTCTTAGCAAAATCCCAGATATCTGGAAAGCTGATCTGCCAAAAAAATAAATTTCCTGAATGAATTAGGCCGAGAAATGATTTGTCCCCATAAGGAGAAAGAAAGAGTCAACAACTTACGTCTTCCAAAATAAAAAGGTTTCACAGTGGACAGCACGTTCATCTAAAATCTTCACTGTTTCCAATCGGGCTTTCAAGCTAGACACTACGTTGTCAATAACGACATAAATACATTTACCTTGAATAAATCTTCTGAATTCAAATCTGCCACTTCGTTCCTGCCCTCAATATGAAATGATTTCCTCTTCCTAGTGCGCACCTCCGGAAATTCAGGACTGATATTAATTTCACTGGCAACAACTTTAGATCAGAGAGAGTGGCATTCAAATTTTTGCGACGATAGCTTAAGTCGTTTAAAAAGGTCGCAAAGTGTCTTTCCTCAACATCAATAGCATTATTTCGAGCTCATAGTAACATGATTCTGCAGTCAAATTGTACCAACGACTCCTGATAAATTGATGCCATGATTAAAGACTTGAATGATATCGTAAAATCTAAACACTCCATACCACATAACACGTTTTATCTGTAAAATTTAACTTTCTGATTCAACAGTAATGACATCTTATCCATATGAGCTGCAATTAGTACTGCAGCGTCAACCCAAGCACTCCAACAGGCATCAGACATGGAAAATAGGGGACTTCCAACACTGTTTGAGAACAGATGCACTGCTACTGAAGAGGTTATAAAGAAGATGAATCACTCAGAATAACGTATCTGCTTCATGACGATTCTCGGCCGTATGTACTCCACATGACGCTGTAATAAGCACCCAGAGAAAATTTTACGAGAAGATTCCAGTGAAGAAAATGTATCTGAGCTACTTTATAAGACCGTCTAATATTACTTCGGTTATCATAAACTTGTCGACGGCGTTCACTGAGTGCTTCAAACGTGTTGATCAAATTAAATGTGCTATAGTAATTATCGTCTTATGAATACAATCTAAAAAACCGTTCATTTATATTTTATATCTACTACTTTCCTTCTTGAAGTAAATATAAAACAGAGTGAATATTTTTCGTTCAGTATGATTTGAGTCAGGAGTTTCTACAGTAATAATTGAATAATACTGCTCATTTTCTCTCGGTTTCAAGTTGGCACGCCTGACATGGTGGGCACAACTAGAAATAAATGCATTCTGAGCACCACTTGACAGATAATGCACTTGTTAACGCTTTCCAGATCTTGTCAGTGTCTGACCTTGGCAATATGTTTTGCCTTAACTGGATCATAATGACTCAAGAGCTACAATATTTCAAGGAAATTTTCATTGTTTGTGTCTTCAACTTTCTGATCTGAACCTCTGAAGGACAAGCCTCTTTCACCAAGAAATAACGTCACGTTCAGTCATATGAGAGTGCCCAGTGCCCACGTATGTTGGTTATTCCACGGACGAACAAAAGAAGATTACCGGCTCCTCTCTTCTTCCAAGCATAAGCATGCCCAATGTACAGGTTTCACGTCATTTCTTTTTCTCAGTTTCACGATTCTTCCAGGAGAACTATATGTTTTTACTCCGGAATCAAAAATATTTTCTGTGTACTCATTTTCCGTGCAAAATCAGAAGTGCCTTGTCTTTGAATGTTGTTGGAAAACCTACCAAATAATAACGACGTTTCACAGGTGTTTCAGTATACATTTGCTGAGGAAATATTTTGGTAGGATTTACAACAACATTTAAAGAAAGCGCATTTTCTAATCCATCACACTGTAGTTTTAGTGCACTATCTGTAAAGGAAAAATTTTGCATTCAAGATTAAACATGAAATAGAATGATATGCAATTGGCGTGTATGACTTATAAAACTGAAGTGGAAAGAAAGAACTGGACTGGTTATGCTGGTGCTGGGGTGATGTTCTTTTATTTATAATATGATGTAAAAATTACGTTGCAATAGCAGGTTGATTTTCGCTGACGAAGCACCCTGGAGCATCGAAACAACTGAGAGACTTTGGCCCCCATTAGGCTTGGCCTCGGGGATTTGCCCCCCCACCCCCACCCCCCACCCCCCCCCCCTCCCCCCACTTACCCGCAACACCAACCCCACCATCCGGATCACAAACTTCGGACCTGGTCGCATAAGAATTGCGCTATTAGAGCCACTATGAGGAAGGATACATATCAAGTTCTCTTTAAACACACGCTATAGCGGTCGTGTGCGTACCTTTGAGACTGCGAGTGATGAGCTTATGCTAGTCAAGAATGCCTTTAAGGTGATAAACATGCCATTGTCGACACATCATGGAGTTTGAGCGAGATCGTATAATAGCACTAAGAGGAGCTGGATGTCCCCTAAACGACATTGCAGGAAGACGTGGCAGGAATGTACCCATAGCAGCGGTGGTCACGGCCGCAAGAAGCCAGGGCTCCGGACGGCTACGTGGCACTACTGAGAGGGAAGACCATCGTGCTCTGCTTATGGTTCTGGCGCATCGTACTGCATCTTCACCAGCAATTTGAGTAGCAGTTGGCACCACAGTGACACTGTTACAAATTGATTACTTCAAGGACATCTCCGAGCTAGACCACTGTAGCGTGCATTCCACTGACTTCAAACCACCACCATTTGCAGTTTCTGATGTCAACCGAGAGCTCACTGGAGGGCAGGGTGCAGGTCTGTTCTGATGGAAGCTTGTTCTGCCTCAGTGCCAGTGATGCTGCGTGTTGGTTAAGGAGCCAGCTGAGGACCTGCAAACCAAACTGTCTGTGTGATAGGCACTTTGGCCTGGGATGTGATTTCGCATGACAGCAGGAGCGCTTTCGTGGTTATCCCAATCACTCTGACTGCAAAATTTTACGTCAGTCTGTTTATTCGACCTGTTGTGCAGCCACTCATGAAAAGCATTCCAGAGGGTGTTTTCCAACAGCATAATGCTAGCCCACATATCGCTGTAGTAACCCAACATGCTCTACAAAGTGTCAATACGCTGCCTTGGCCTGCTCGACCACCAGACTTGTCTCCAATGGAACACATGTGGGACATCACTGGGCTAGTGTCACATTAAATGGCCTGCTCGATCACCAGATTTGTCTCCAATGGAACACATGTGGGACATCATTGGACTAGTGTCACATTAGTTACTGCCCGCCATCCATGTGGAGCACTTGTTGGTCTCACCGCGGACTGCTAGACTGAGCCACACAGAACTGATTTCATCGAAGCGTACGGGCCTGAAGATGGCGTGGACGCAACGTGAAACTAGTAACGAAGTAAATATAAAATCTTAAGTGCAGCTGGAGGAATTTAATTTTTTAATAAGAACTCCCAGGTATATAGGCTGAATCGCCGTTGAGGAGTGGGAAAATCTGGACCAACAGTGCCTTAATCAACTGGTGGATGGTATGCCACGATGAATACAGGCATGGTTCAATGCAAGAGGACGTACTACTGGGTATTAGAGGTACTGGTGTGTACAGCAATCTGGAACACGATCTTTGAAGGTCTCGCTGTATGTTGGTACAACACGCAATGTGTGGTTTTCATGAGCAATAAAAACGGCGGAAATGATTTTTATGTTGATCTCTATTCCAATTTTCTGTACAGGTTCCGGAATTCTCGGAACCGAGGTGATGCAAAACGTTTTTGATGTGTGTATTACATCAGACACTAAAATAAAGATCACAGTATGGTAATAAATACTTTCTTATTCGTATTTACCCATTAAATCCAGTCTACTTTGATAATATATCTTTAATAAATAGTATTTTGTTTTCGTTCTGAGGTAGGTGTCTTATGGTAGATACGTCTCATGCATTTTTGCAAGTCCAGCCACTTAATGTACCCAAGTGTTAAGAACATAAATACAACATTTCTTTTGCCCTGAAAAAGTATTCCACGTTGTAAAATGGATTAATAGTGATTACCAATGCCACGAAAGTACACTCACTACAAATGTAAGTGAACCTCAGCTCAACCGAAAAAATATTTGAAATTTTTCTTCGATTTTTCTGAGTACACTGATGCAAGGTGATTTCGCACCTCCATTCTTCTTTGTATTTGTATCGTAATGAAAATATATGCGCAACTGATGTCAATTGAGTTAACTACATGTTTATCTGCAGAGCTGTATGCTGACTAAATACGCTATATGTCCTGTTCAGCAACAAACCTCTTCAAGTTACACTGTATCTGCTGTTGTCAACAACAAAAATGTCCACTTTCATTTTCGCCCTCCAGAGTGTATTCAGTACTTTTCGGCTCTGTCTCGGGTTTTTCTTTCAGGTTGTGGTAGTTGTACGTTGAAAAAGACACCCCGTAGTATGGATAGGTCTACTGATGGAGAGATGGCTGATATGCACATCTTGTGTAAATTCGCTGAGTGCAATGGACGAGAACCATGATAATAGGATGTCAAGCTTTTGCTGGCAGTGATGCAAGCACGTTACAGTACTATTATGCCTGTACAAAGGGCTGTGTTTCTTGGGGTACGTTTTAGTGACTGTATATAACAAGCTTTTCACCGTTGTAAATGCAGTGTAATACCTTCGCCAGTGGTCAGTTTTGCCGAACCTCGACGCCAGTGGCCCAGGACAAGGGGAAAGCCCGACGCCATACTTTGGCTGGCAG
Source organism: Schistocerca nitens (assembly GCF_023898315.1). Classification (NCBI taxonomy): domain Eukaryota; kingdom Metazoa; phylum Arthropoda; class Insecta; order Orthoptera; family Acrididae; genus Schistocerca; species Schistocerca nitens. The sequence continues at coordinate 839,099,711 of NC_064615.1, forward strand.
AGACGCGGACGTGCAACCACACAGAGGGTTGGCTGATCGATACCCTCAACTCGCGTAAGAATGCACACCTTACGAACAGCCTACCGCACAATAAGAAATGTGTAGGTACTTCGTGGACCCCTGCTGGCACTAAGATAAAGCACAGACAGAAAACGTCAGAAAAGCACACGTGGAGGAGTATCAAACGCATGGCTTGTCGTAGCAAGTTTTCGCATGCTTAAAAAGGAGAAAAGAGTCGATAATTCATGGATCACTGCAGACAGTGGGGCAGAACAGAGACACAAAGCGCCAAGGATTCGCATAGGGAAGTGTGTGAAACTCTGGAACTGGGGAAGAAGTCAGCCTGCGTTAAAAATAAATGTTAGCCGGAGAGTAAGAAGGTTGCATACAAATCACGAACGTCAGCAGATCCTTAGACGAAACACAAATATAACTATAACACTGTTCAGGCCTGACTCAGGGACGGCCTTTACAAAGAAGTGTTGCGTGGCTGCTTTCATAGCAATTAAAGAACACGGAAAAACATTGTAACGATGTGGCGAACCAACGCTGAAAATAGCGTAATAGTGAGCACATAAGAGAGTTACCATTTCCTAAGTCACACACCAACCCATACAGGAAAGAAAATCTCCACCCAGCCCTTGGAGACATAGTCACGAAATGGCGATCACCTTGTGGGACGTATCGTAAATTTAGTCAGGCAACGACAATGGCGAGAGGAGGATAATTTCGAGGAGTCTGTGAGCTATGGAGGGTGATGAGAAGGTCGGTGAGACAGCATGAAATCATGAGGTAGTGGAGGCTCATGCACCCATCTCATACTTAGTCGGCTCACTGATTCAGATGTTTTATCCCATCCGAATGTTCACTTCGCGGCCGTATTCGGGCAAACGGTTTCTCATCTTCTCCGATTCCCTTAGTGTCTTACAACTGTTACAGAACCTGTACCCATCTATGGACTTGGTCCTACTGATATAAGACCAACTGTACTTCCTCCAATGGCGGGGTAAGAAGGTGTCATTCTGCTGGGTGCCAGGTCATGCAGGGATATGGGGCAACGAACAGGCCGATCAAGGCTGCTAAGGGGTTCTGCGGAGGAGAGGACGTGATACATTCCCTAGCAGGCTGTCGTTTTTGCTCTACACAGAAAGTGCAATCAGTTGTGGGACAAGGAATGGCTGGCGATAACGGCCAATAAGCCGCGGTTGGTGAAGATGAAGGTTTCTCTGGTCTCCAGCCGGGTGGCAGCGTTGATCTCTCGCGACGTTTCGGGAAGTGTCATGCTACCCATCTTCTGGCGAAGTGAGTTTACGCTGGGAAAGCCTACAGTCACATATACGGTTGGTGAAGTTAACAACCCGGCCTTAGCGTTCCCCCTGCCAGTTCTTCAGGCAGGACGAAGTGACCCTCACACGTCTTAGAATTTGGCACTGCCCTCTTAAACATAGCATTTTACTGCGGATAGAGGATTCGCTGCTTTGTGATACTTGTGGCGTGCGTATCTCTATCCACCGTACTTTAACGGAGTGCATTTGATAGCGTGATACAAAGGGTGAAGCAAATGTTGGTGGGGATCTGCCCTCTCTTTTAGCTGATGATAAGACGAGTGTAATTAATGTTCTAAAGTTTTGTGATGCGTATGGACTCTGGCGTAAACTTGTACACTGGAAGTTTTAGTGTGTTGCAGAGCGGCTGGCTCCTCCTTTTTTCTTGCGGTCAGCCAACCCCATTCATCTACTATATTGCTTTAGCTCCTTATACCACTTTCTTTCAGTGTCTTTAATATTTTTACCACTGACGCAGTACTTCATTTCGTGCTTCTGTGCGGGTACGCACATAGTTCTCCAACTTTTGTTACCTGTGTTTTCGGTGCTCTTTTATTTTCCTGTATATTACTGACACGCGTCTCAACCTGTTTTCGCGCGGGTGCTAAAGACCGTGCTGTCATGTTACCATACAAAGATCTCCTTCCATCCACTATTCTTGTCTTATTCCATGTTAAAGGGACGAATTCTAGCGCCTGGGAGTGTAGCGTTCGACTGAGCATTACAGTTTCCTTGCCAAACATTCGCCTCTCATTACCGTGATCACGCTGTCTTGGCTGCAAAACCCACAGCCGGCTGTCAGCGTGAGGACCATTCCAGGGCGTTCGCCATAAATCCATGGAACTGCTGAGAGCTGCTGACTCGCCGCTGCTGTTATGAGGTGACACACCGGACCGACGCATGCTCTACCGCCGACATCACCCCACCATAAATAACGACGAAGACTGTTTAATGATTCATTCCCCCTAATTCCTTCCCATTAGTAACTGAGTCGTGTCAACGCCCAGTCAGACAGGCCCTGAAATTTGCAATTTTGTAAAAAATCGGTACTGTAATAAAATCAAATATTCCACAGTTTAATCCTCCAATTAATTTGTTCCGTGCGCATATCAAAGCCTTATTCTCATAACCTTTATTTCGGTTTAGTATTATGACTTTAGTATTATGACTTCAGTAGTCACTTACCTATTGGCTGCCAGAGTGGGGTTATCTTGTTAGTGATCTGCATGTAATTTCATGCTAGAGATGAAAATTTTGAGTTCACTACATTTTGGTGCCCTGTGTGTGATGATGTCATCGGTATTTGCGTGCTATGCTACAGTATACCACACATTTTTGAAGGATTTACTTAACTTTTACAGAAACAAAGATTATTTGACAACAAAAAAATTTTATTACACTTTTGATGAGACACTGGGGACCTCGGGTTCCTAATACCAAAATACTTTTGTCGGTCGATTTTGGTTGACCCCATATTTTCAATTAGCTTAGCACTCGCTGCTTCGTTTGAGTAGACTGTACGGTCTGCACAGATTCTTTGCCTTTAATCGAATTGTTGTTCACAAACTGCAACACCTTCTAAACTTTTCACGCTAATTAAGGCCACACAAGTATGGTCTTTAACATATATACTTCTATTCAAAAAACGATTCTGGTAGCTTGGCTCCACAGTTTTTTTTAATCATGCCTTTTGCTTCTAGTCGTGATATTTCCATAGAAACTTTCATCCTGTAACACACATCGAGAAATGATATCCCAATTTTCATAACTTTAATATTTCTTTAATGCATCGAAACATTTTCTTAACAAATTTCATCTAATGTTTCATCCCCTTAGGTGTTGAATTTTAGAAAACAGTGAAACAAGTTTTTTTTTATTTCCAACAAAGAAGCCCAATACAGATTTTCATAGATTTAGTTACAGAAAAGGTTGTACAATGAAATATTTCCATAAAACTTTCACACCTATTCCACCTCCATTGGGGGTGTATTTCCAGAAATAGTGAAACATGTATTTTTTATTTCCAACCAAGAAGCCAAATTCAAATTTCATAGATTTATATTTAAAAATAATATCATACCGAAATATTTTCATAAAACATTTTATCCCCTTTAGCATCCCCTTAGGGGTTAAATTTCCAGAAACACTGAAAGATATATTTTTGATTTGTAACACAAGTATCAAATACAAATTTTCATAGGTGTAACCATTAAAAATACTGCAGTAGTTCCTTCATATTAATTAATATAAAAAAATATTTCACCCACTATTACACTCCCATGTTGTTGTTATGTTGTTGTGGTCTTCAATCCTGAGACTGGTTTGATGCAGCTCTCCATTCTACTCTATCCTGTGCAAGCTTCTTCATCTCCCAGTACCTACAGCAACCTACATTCTTCTGAATCTGCTTAGTGTATTCATCTCTTGGTCTCCCTCTACGATTTTTACCCTCCACGCTGCCCTCCAATACTAAATTGGTGATCCCTTGACGCCTCAGAACATGTCCCAACAATCGATCCCTTCTTCTAGTCAAGTTGTGCCACAAACTCCTCTTCTCCCCAATTCTATTCCTCCTCATTAGTTATACGATCTACCCATCTTATCTTCAGCATTCTTCTGTACCATCACATTTCGAAAGCTTCTATTCTCTTCTTGTTCAAACTATTTATCGTCCATGTTTCACTTCCATACAACTACTTTCAGGAACGACTTCCTGACACTTAAATCTATACTCGATGTTAATAAATTTCTGTTCTTCAGAAACGCTTTCCTTGCCATTGCCAGTCTACATTTTATATCCTCTCTACTTCGACCATCATCAGTTATTTTGCTACCCAAATAGCAAAACTCCTTTTCTACTTCATTTCCTAATCCAATACCCTCAGCATCACCCAATTTAATTCGACTACATTCCATTATTCTCGTTTTGCTTTTGTTGATGTTCATCTCATATCCTCCTTTGAAGACACTGTCCATTCCATTCAACTGCTCATCCAAGTCCTTTGCTGTCTCTGACAGTCTGAATTACAATGTCATCGGCGAACCTTAAAGTTTTTATTTCTTATCCATGGATTTTAATACCCACTCAGAATTTTTCTTTTGTTTCCTTTACTGCTTGCTCAATATACAGATTGAATAACATCGGGGAGAGGTTACAACCCTGTCTCACTCCCTTCCCAATCACTGCTTCCCTTTCATGCCCCTCGACTCTTCTAACTGCCATCTGGTTTCTGTACAAATGCCTTTCCTTAATTTATTTTCTAAGATACGTCGTAGGGTCAGTACTGCCTCACGTCTTCCAATATTTCTACGGAATCCAAACTGATCTTCCCCGAGGTCGGCTTCTACCAGTTATGCCATTCGTCTATAAAGAATTCGCGTTAGTATTTTGCAGCCACGACTTATTAAACTGATAGTTCGGTAATTTTCACATCTGTCAACACCTGCTTTCTTTGGGATTGGAATTATTATATTCTTCTTGAAGTCTGAGGGTATATCACCTGTCTCATACATCTTGCTCACCAGATGGTAGAGTTTTGTCAGGACTGGCTCTCCCAAGGCTGTCAGTAGTTCTAATGAAATGTTGTCTACTCCCGGGACCTTGTTTCGATTCAGGTCTTTCACTGCTCTGTCAAACTCTTCAAACAGCATCATATCTCCCATTTCATCTTCATCTACATCCTTTTCCATTTCCATAATATTGTCCTCAAGTACATCGCCCTTGTATAGACGCTCTATATACTCCTTCCACCTTTCTGCTTTCCCTTCTTTGCTTAGAACTGGGTTTCCATCTGAGCTCTTGATATTAATACAAGTGGTTCTCTTTTCTCCAAAGGTCTCTTTAATTTTCCTCTAGGCAGTATCTATCTTACACCTAGTGAGATAAACCTCTATATCCTTACATTTGTCCTCTAGACATCCCTGCTTAGCCATTTGCACTTCCATAGAAGCTAAATTTCTAAAAATGCTGAAACACATATTTATTTATTTGTAATAGATAACCCAAATACTAATTCTTGTAGGTCTGGCTTCAAAATTGTCTTAATTGCGATTAATTTTCACAAAAATTTTCATTCGTATAATTTCAGAAAATCCCTTCTTAAATGACGCCTACAGTATAGTGTCACCATCAGCTACAAATTTCAACTCTCTGCGCTTAGCTGTTTGCGCTGGGCACCGATGAGCCAGTCAGTCTGTCAGTCGCGACGTTGTCTTTTACACGGGGTGTATCTGAAATAAATGTAGCAAATAAGAGAGCTGGTAGAGTGGGTCATAACACGCATATTTCATACAGCAAGCGATGTCCGCATGCCTCAGCGTACGGCAATAGACGTCATTGAACAGCGTCGCACGTCGCAAAGAGAGTAGGCACACAGCATGACTTAGTAGCCGTCATAGTAGCATCGCAACGGTTTCGATGTATTTGTGACATCAAGGTAAAAGTGACGTCGGGTTGAAGTTTTATGATCTTTATTTGTAAACTGGTGCAAATGGTGCGAGCTGTTCGAGATTCTGAAAAAAGTAGGGATAAGCTATAGGGAGAGAAGGGTCATATACAATATGTACAACAACCAAGAGGGAATAATAAGAGTGGACGATGAAGAACGAAGTGCTCGTATGAAGAAGGGTGTAAGACAAGGCTGTAGCCTTTCGCCCCTACTCTTCCATCTGTACATCGAGGAAGCAATGACGGAAATAAAAGCAAGGTTCAGGAATGGAATTAAAATACAAGGTGAAAGGACATCAATGATACGATTCGCTGATGACATTGCTATCCTAAGTGAAAGTGAAGAAGAATTAAATGATCTGCTGAACGGAATGAGCAGTCTAATGAGTACACAGTATGGTTTGAGAGTAAATCGGAGAAAGACGAAGGTAATGAGAAGTAGTAGAAATGAGAACAGCGAGAAACTTAACATCAGGATTGATGGTCACGAAGTCAATGAAGTTAAGGAATTCTGCTACCTAGGCAGTAAAATAACCAATGACGGACGGAGCAAGGAGGACATCAAAAGCAGACTCGCTATGGCAAAAAAATGCATTTCTGGTCAAAAGAAGTCTACTAATATCAAATACCGGCCTTAATTTGAGGAAGATATTTCTGGGGATGTACGTCTGGAGTACAGCATTGTATGGTAGTGAAACATGGACTGTGGGAAAACCGGAAGAGAAGAGAATCGAAGCATTTGAGATGTGGTGCTATAGACGAATGTTGAAAATTTGGTGGACTGATAAGGTAAGGGATGAGGAGGTTCTACGCAGAATCGGAGAGGAAAGGAATATGTGGAAAACACTGATAAGGAGAAGGGACAGGATGATAGGACATCTGCTAAGACATGAGCGAATGACTTCCATGGTACTAGAGGGAGCTGTAGAGGGCAAAAATTGTAAAGGAAGACAGAGATTGGAATACGTCAAGCAAATAATTGAGGACGTAGGTTGCAAGTGCTACTCTGAGATGAAGAGGTTAGCACAGGAAAGGAATTCGTGGCGGGCCGCATCAAACCAGTCAGTGGACTGATGACCATAAAAAAAAATTGTAAACTCTGTAGTTGGCATACTTGCGGATATTCCTGGCGGGATAACACTGTGGTCTTTCCGCCTCTTACTGGGACTCGAACGGTTTGCTTTTGGCTGCGCGAATGCCTGTCTGATAGGCGTTGCATAGAGGGCAGCACCAATGCTTTCTGCGGAGTCCTCTTCGCCCGGCGTCAGTTCCTCATAAAACGGGGTAGTATTGTGTTTGTTAGTGTGTGCAACGGACGGGAAATGGAACGCTGTTCTTGAAAGTAAAGGGCAGACGTGCAATGTGCTTACGGGGCGGCAGATGTAAATACTCATTCTGCCCAACGTTTGTACGTTCGGCGGTATCCCAATCGTCGAGTGCCAAATCCACACACATTTACTGCCATCCACAGGTCGCTACGAGAGACAAGTTCACTTGCGGTACGTTTTCCACTGGCATTTCTCGTAATGGCACATGTGAGGCCTACTTCGAAACCCGGTGTATTAGTTTTTGTTACAGGTGTGAAATCCTGACAGACGCGTTCCTCAACACACAGTGCTTACATCCGGGCTTGAAGAGGAGCGCTAGCACTGCTAGAAAACACACCTTCAAGAAGTTCGCGGCGAGCTCTACGAGAAATGGAGGTAAGCCATTTCACAATTTAGCATGTGTGGCATGAAGACAATTTGCACCCCTATCGCTCTCAGAAGGTTCACGCCCTTACCCCAAACGAGTTTCCACGTCGAACTGAATTCTGCCAGTGGTTTCTGCAAAGGTGTGCCATTCAACCGGAATATCCGAACAGAGCACTTTTTACGGATGAGGCATGCTTTACAGGAGAGGACATGTATAACATCCACTATCAACAAATGTGGGCTCGGGAAAATTCGCACACCGCCTTTGTTCAAGGTCACCAAGATCGCTTCGCCGTCAATATTTGGGCTGTCCTGGTAGCGATAATATAGACGGTCAACACATGTTTCCCCGGCGACTGAACGCAAACAGATACTTAATAATTTTACGAGAAACTCTGCCAGCGTTTTTGGAACATGTTCCACTCAAAGTGCTACAGCAAAAGTGCTACCAACACGATGGTGTACCTGCGCACTTCGCACATGCAGTGCGAATGCATTTTAATGAAAAGTTTGGTCAGAATTGTATATGGTTCTGTGTGCTGGTGGCATGGCCTGCATATTCCCCCGAATTGAAGCCGACAGATGTTTTTATTCTGTGGCTACCCAAAATCTGTTGTACATGAAACATCCATTGAGACTGATGAAGAGGTGAAAGCGCGCATTATGGCAGCCCCCGATGCAATTCTCACTTTACCAGGAGTGTTCGAAAGAGTGCGACAGTCACTCCAGCGTCGTTGCACGGCTTGCATTCAAGCAGGAGGGCTTAATTTCGATGAGGTTTTGTAACTATTTTCAAATAAAGGTTTTGAAACTTCACCCCGACTTCCCATTTACCTTGATGCGACAAACACACTAAAAATATCGCCTTGCAGATCTGCCACCATGGCGCCTAGGATGGCATGTCATGTTGTATGTCTACCTTTTTGGCGGCACACGACGCAGTTCAACGAGACCTAGCGCCGTACACTGAGGGATGCGGGCAGGTGTTGCTTAATGAAATGTGCTTGTTATGGCACACTCTACCAGCCCTCTCATTTTCTACTTTCACCTCAGATACACTCTGTATACAGATATGAACAACAATGAACGACGAGGGTACGCTATAGGAATGCATGAGCTATTTCATTTGTCATCTTCAATCATCAGTGAACATGCCAACTCTGAAAGAAATAGGAAATTTCGTGTAACTGGTATGATAGTCAGTTCAGTCACTAGAGAATCATCCGCAGTTAAATAATAGACGATGGGACGATATTCTACCAGAACTGCATTTAAGTATAGACTGACAGATTATCGCTATGAAAGATTACCAATTGTTTTGTGGGAATCGTGGCAAAGGGAAGTAAGATGAAAGACTACCGTTTTAATGGAATCCAACAAACTTTCTTACAATAAACCTAGCAGAGGACGACAGATGATAGTTAACTGTATTATTGTGGAAGAGAGAAAACTATGCTTTTGCCTGTGCTTGCCTAAAACCCTCTGACAACGCTACTGTTTCTCCTTTACGTAGCCCTTGTGATTTATATTGATTTTCTTGTTTCTATACTGGTCCACAACCAGGCGGAAACCGACACCTGACATCGGCATTAATAAAAGAGGTAGTCACTGCACCTATCCGTGAATGGAGATGGCGCAACGGATAAATGGGGGAGGGGTACACGAGAGCGTTAACTAGAGAACAGAGCGTGTCCTATTTTGCACTTTACTAAGCAAGGGGCTGAAGGGCTCACACGCTGATGTGTGGATCCCTGAATTCTATATCTTTTTGTTACTTTTAAAACTCTCTTTCTTCTATAAATGAATTCTCTAAAAAATGGTTCAAATGGCTCTGAGCACTATGGGACGCAACATCTTCGGTCATAAGTCCCCTAGAACGTAGAACTACTTAAACCTAACTAACCTAAGGACATCACACACACCCATGCCCGAGGCAGGATTCGAACCTGCGACCGTAGCAGTCCCGCGGTTCCGGACTGCAGCGCCAGAACCGCTAGACCACCGCGGCCGGCAATGAATTCTCTTAAACTGACTTCTTTTTGATTTCAGGCTATGTGAAAGATTGATGTTCATTCATAACCTATTTATTTTAAACATAATCATGCGACTTTACAGCACTTACATTAATTATTCCACTTTACAGAGATTACATTTTTTCTACAACATATAGCTTGGCTATCTTGTATGCTAACCTACACGCACATTATTGTTTTACGGGGAAGACGGAACTGCGTTTAGCCAATTGCGTACCATCAAATTCTACCACTACTTTACATAGAACATCCACTATATCAGAGGATGATAACGGACAAACTGGGGACCATACACATTGACACAGGGGGCGATATCTGTTTTGTCGCTGTTTGAAACTTGTGCCCACCGGCAACAAACGATCGACCACGTGGAACTGCAGTACATCTAACTACAAAGGGAGTGGAAACAACAATTAATTTAACTATGCTGTGACGCGGCGAATTACGATGTAACCGTTCGACGTTATAATTTGGCTACTCAATGATAGTTCAAGTTGTCGAACAAAATAAATCACACAAGTCTGAATATACTTCGTTGCACTCGATTTACGTGAGAGAATTTATACATAAGAACTACTGATGCGACTCTGTAGCTTACGATACCACGTGCCTTCGTACAAAGGATGGGAGCCCACTCGGTTTCCATACAAAATTTCCGAAATAAACGAGAAAGCAATCATTACGTCCATTCATTTCCCTACATAATTTGAAGCTGGAAAAAAAAAAGTTCAAATATTCAAATACCATACTTCCTGTGAACATCGAGATAGACGCATTGAGGGCACGTCTACTCACTTACCAGTCTTCTGCAGAAATCCTAGAATATGGCGGTCACCGGAGGTCTTCCTGGGCCCCGGTGGGCCGTGACCAACCTCTCCACCCCAAATCTTATGATACTGGAACGTCTTTGACTTCGACCTGCCTGTGTTGTATCTCTGATCCCCTACCCAGGAGTAAGGTTGGCACTACTATACTACAGAACTACTTCTGTTGTTTCCCAGCTAGTATTTGGCCACTCTTGGTGGAAAGGTGGGAGGAGGATTAGGAATGTTCACGTGCATGGTTTGCATTCAAGTACCAGTAAAACATAATAGCCGACATATATAGATATGTATAATTAAACCTAACACAATCTTCATCCATCCTCATGGGGTTCTGCTGCACCGGCGGTCGGCCGCGTCGCAATAAAATTGGCGGCGGAGCCGCTTCAATTTGTATTCCCAGTTTGAGCGAGCAACTAAACCTGCTGCTTATGGAGCGGTAACTACTGCACCGTTTAAACTGTAATTATATTTATATAATGTCAAAATTCATGCAGTACTTAGCCTGATGCCTTCACAACTCCTCGCTGAGATTTCCCTTTGTTTGAAAGCGAGGTGGTACCAGGGATATTAAACTTTCATCCACACCAATGCATTTCATCTACTACATTGACTGACGAAGGCCCATGTCGATTAAGCTAACCGAGCCGGCGAAACACGTTGCTGAGAAACTGTTCCGCCCTTCCTTGCGTGCTATGGAAAAGTAACACCCTACTTCAGAAACTTCTGCTGCAGTTCCGAAACTGGTTTTGTTATTGGTGTTTAAGCGATGTCAATGCAGTAACAACTGTAGCAGCTTCAACTAACAACTGTGAACAATAGCTGTGCATTCGACCATGCAGCTTTGAGCAGGCTGTGTTAAGTAATGGACGTTGTTTTGTCACAAATCGCAGTCGATTTACACCTCTAAATCAAGTGTTCATGAGACTGTCTGGAAAGTTTCTAAGTAGAGAAAAGTGTATACACAGTTCGGCCTATCCACTCACACACTCTCCAAGACAAAAATGCGGATGTGTGGAAGCCTCCGTGTCTTGACTGACACGTAAAACGCAGATACTTCTTCTCTAGAGAAAATCGTCACGGTTGACGAGACTTGGTGTAACCAGTGTGAACCTACCACAAGATTAAAAAGTGCAAAGATCTACATCTACGTCTACATACATACTCCGCAATCCACCATACGGTGCGTGGCGGAGGGTACCTCATACCACAACTAGCGTCTTCTCTCCCTGTTCCGCTCCCAAACACAACGAGGGAAAAATGATTTCCTGTAGCCTCTGTACGAGCCCTAATCTCTCTTATCTTATCTTTATGGTCTTTCCGCGAAATATAAGTTGGCGGCAGTAAAATTTTATTGCAGTCAGCCTCAAGTGCTGGTTCTCTAAATTTCCTCAGTAGCGATTCACGAAAACAACACCTCCTTTCCTCTAGAGACTCCCACCCGAGTTCCTGAAGCATTTCTGTAACACTCGCGTGATGATTAAACCTAACAGCAACACATCTAGCAGCCCCCTCTCAATTGCCTATGTCCTCCCTCAATCCGACCTGATAGGGATACAAACGCTCGAGCAGTACTCAAGAATAGGTCGTATTAGTGTTTTATAAGCGGTCTGCTTTACAGATGAACCACATCTTCCCAAAATTTTACCAATGAACCGAAGACGACTATCCGCCTTCCCCACAACTACAATTACATGGCCGTCCCACTTCATATCGCTCTGCAATGTTACGCCCAAATATTTAATCGACGTGACTGTGTCAAGCGCTACACTACTAATGGAGTATTCAAACATTACGGGATTCTTTTTCCAACTCATCTGCATTAATTTACATTTATCTATATTTAGAGTTAGCTGCCATTCTTTACACCAACCACAAGTCCTGTCCAAGTCATCCTGTATCCTCTACAGTCACTCAACGACGACACCTTCCCGTACACCACAGCAAACAGCCGCACATTGCTATCCACACTATCCAAAAGATCATTTATGTAGATAGAAAACAACAGCGGACCTACCACACTTCCCTGGGGCACTCCAAATGAAACCCTCAACTCCGATGAACACTCACCATCGAGGACAACGTACTCGGTTCTATTACGTAAGAAGTCTTCGAGTCACTCACATATTTGGGAACCAATCCCATATGCTCGTACCTTAGTTCGGAGCCTGCAATGGGGCACCGAGTCAAACGCTTTCCGGAAGTCTAGAAATATGGCATCCATCTGATACCCTTCATTCATGGTTCGCAAGATATCTTGTGAAAAAGGGCGAGTTGCGTTGCGCAGGAGCGATGCTTTCTAAAGCCGTGCTGATGCATGGACAGCAACTTCTCTGTCTCAAGGAAATTCATTATATTCGACTTGATAATAGATTCAGGTGGAGGGTCAACGCTTAGGCAATGTAACTGACCTTCAAGTCAACTTGATGCGCAATTTGAGCAACATTCCAAAGAATGTCTTTTATGACAGTTTCTGACGATGTTATGAACGTTCTGTGCTTTGTTCTGAAGTGGGTGGGAGACGATGTAGAACATCTTATGTGTTAAAACTACCATCTTACTTTATTCTTTGTTTTTACTAACCCAGTCCCGAAACTTTTAGTGCTGACGGGTCCTGTTACTTCCCACTTGATGCCTCAAGTGTAGATTTCTCTCTCCCTAGGATAATACTAGTTTGCTGTACAAACTATCTGAATACAAAAATCCTTATACGATGTTCATGACGTTCCACAGTCCCGATTAGACAAAATTCTGAAGGGTCTGCAGGGGGTTTACTAGATATTTAAAAAGTAATTTCGAGAAATGGCGTGTTACCATGTTATAAGGGAACAAAATAGTCTGGCATTTCAGTTACAATGTTAACATTGTTTGTGCTCGGAATCCTTCCCGGCGGCATGTCTGAATAAAATCTTCTCGCTTTTAAAGCCGCGTCAATTCGAATAAAATTCTCGTCCTTTCGATGGCTGTCCTCGCCTTACTGTGATTTATTACATACTGAAGGCCAAAAGCTGCTCGGTACTATCACATTATCTATTGCTTAAAAAGCTTCTGCCTCACGATAACTTACCCGACGCTTCCGAGTACAGATTACCCCTGATCATAATAGAAAATTTGCGGACACTTTTAGTGGCGGTTTAATCAGTAGATTAAGTTTTTCATGCGTGTTAAAGAAGTTTATACCTTGAACGGGAAACACTTCGGCGCCCGCAATATGGTTCAGCACTATGAGCAGATTCGATATCAGCTGCACAGAATAACGGAAAGCCTTTGCCAATGTGACCAATGTATTCCAATCTCTGTCTTCCTCTACAGTTTTTGCCCTCTACGGCTTCCTCTAGTACCAAGGAAGTTATCGCCTGATGTATTAGCATATGTCCTACCATCGTGTTCCTTCTCTTTGTAAATATTTTCCACATATTTCTTTCCTCTCCAATTCTGTGCAGAGCCTCCTCATTCCTCACCTTGTCAGTCCACTTAATTTTCAACTTTCGTCTGCAGCATCACATCTCAAATGCTTCAATTCTTTTCTGTTCTGGTTTTCCTACAGTCCGTGCTCCAAACGTACACTCTCAGAAATTACTTCCTCGAAACAATGCGTATGTTTGATACTAGTAGACTTCTCTTCGCCAGGAATGCCCTTTTTGCCAGTACTTGTCTGCTTTTGATGTTTTCCTTGCTCCATCCTTCATTGGTTATTTTGCTGCCTATGCAGCACAACCTCTTAAATTCATCTACTTCGTGGCCAACAATCCTGATGATAAGATTCTCGCTTTTCTCATTTCTGGTACTTCTCATTACTTTTGTCTTTCTTCGATTACTCTCAATCCATATTCTGCACTCTATTGAAAATCTGTATTAGACATACCTCTCCTCGCCACTTTATGCGACGCGAGATCACGAAAAAAATGGTTCAAATGGCTCTCAGCACTATGAGACTTAACTTCTGAGGTCATCAGTCCCCTAGAACTTAGAACTACTTTAACCTAACTAACCTAAGGACATCACACACATCCATGCCCGAGGCAGGATTCGAACCTGCGACCGTAGCGGTCACGCAGTTCCAGACTGAAGCGCCTAGAACCGCACGGCCACACCGGCCGGCATGGCGAGTCTGCAGTATTTCAGAAGGTACGGAAAATTTAATATTATGATTAATACTTTATTAATATTAATTCACCTGGGCCATAATTATATGTGTAAAATACGCTTTTTTTCTCTAGCATCAATTTTAGTGAATGTTGTTTTTGAAAAGAATCGTCTGATTTAACTCCAATATTGCATAATAACTTTTTCGTTAATGCATAACAAAGTTTTGGAATTAGTAGAAGAATATGCCCCCATGAAACCTATTATGAACTTTAGTTATTATAGATGTTCAATTCGTGGTATCAAAGTGCGGGGTGATGAATTTCACTGGCTCCAACACTCGAAACATGAATTTGTCACATGAATCCGAAAATACAATTTCAGTAAAACTACGTGGTATCTAGGAAATTGTCAAGAAATCAGCAGTACTCTGCTGTTTTTATAATCATGTCTTGAGTACGAAAATAGGATTTACGTAACATAAATTTAAGTCAGGGTCAAAGAGTGTATTACTGGTTTCCGCGTTCGACTTTGTTTTAATAATCAATAGAGTACTAAGAAATTACATCATAGCACTTACGTGACAATGAATTATAATTGAACAAAGAGGATAATATTTTGAAAGGAAAATTTGAGATGATATTTATAGTTTGGCTACGCGACTTGCACTGGTTTATCAAACATGAGAAAGATCAACAGAAATTACTCTAAATTTAGGTTGTGTGTCATCGTGTTGCCACATATTCCTTCATGAATGCTGAGTGGCACGTAATAGTATTCTGCGTAGCGTCTGTCTGATCAATATGCGCGGAGTTCCGTGCAAGTTTTTCGCATTTATACCCAGACGTTGCATAGCTGCGCCAAGTGTTGCGGTGGCGCAGTAGTAGCAGCGCTGTCATGAATCGTGTCGGGAAAACGGCTGAGCGCTGGGGGGGGGGATGGGTAAACATACGCATCTGTAGCCACCTGATGGTGTCGACTGCCTCCATCTTTCTAAAGTCTTTACTGGATAAACGGTTTCGTTATAAGAAAATCTGACAACACTCACAAGAGTTACAGCGTTGATACGCTCCAGAAATATCTTGGTTCCTCAAAGTAGAAAGGTGCTTCGAACTTAACAAATCATTGCAGGAATTTTACTGACAAACACACTAAGAATCGCTGATGCTGCTCGTATTTGGCACGATTAAACTACAAACATAGACTTACTAAATCCTAGTGTAGCTTGATGCGCTTCACACTTATTTTCGAGACACTGAAAATTCATAGTTCACCGTCCTGTGGAATAACAAACAAGAGAGCTACCTGTCGTGCTTCAGTGTTAGCGCAGCCAGGTAAGCGACACACGGTAAGTCTAGATCGACTGTGTTGAAGTCTTGTCATTTTTTTTTCTTTTTCTTGTCTTCCACCGGACACTTGGATCACTGCCAACTGCCACTGCCACTGCTTGAATACTGCTCACCAGTGTGGGATCCATACCAGATAGGATTGATAGAAGATATAGAGGAGATCCAACGGAGAGCAGCGCGCTTCGTTACAGGATCATTTAGTAATCGCGAAAGCGTTACGGAGATAATAGATAAACTCCAGTGGAAGACTCTGCAGGAGAGACGCTCAGTAGTTCGGTACGGGCTTTTGTTGAAGTTTCGAGAACATACCTTCACCGAGGACTCAAGCAGTATACTGCTCCCTCCTACGTATATCTCGCGAAGAGACCATGAGGCTAAAATAAGAGAGATTAGAGCCCACACAGAGGCATACCGACAATCCTTCTTTCCACGAACAATTCGCGACTGGAATAGAAGCGAAGACCGATAGAGGTACTCAAGGTACCCTCCGCCACACACCGTCAGGTAGCTTGCGGAGTATGGATGTAGATGTAGGATGTAGATGTAGATTTGTTTGTTTTCCTTTGGAAAAGATAAAAAATAACAACAGTATTAATAATAATAATAATAACAATAATATTGTAAAAAATCAATTCTACAAAATATACTAAGACAAAATTCAACAAAATTATTTTTATTAAATAATTAAATAAACAAAAAATAAATATAATAAAATAAATAATCAAGATGGTACATAAGTGGCGACGTATTATCGAGGTTAATGAGCACTATTGTGTAGAGGTATCGTCTTTCACTACAATCATACGTTTTGCTTTCGGCCCCATTCACTGCTTACATTTTGAATAAAAATGACCACAAACGGTGACCGTAAATTTCCAGAATAAGGAGTAGCTTTCGTTCTGCCAACAGCCTTGTCAGACAGTTGGAATCAGTGAAAAGAACTGAGAAGAAGGTAAAGACTTCAGGTAAAATAAACATAGTGTAATATCAACAACAGCAGAAAATGGTGTTAAGAGAGCAGTATTCGTCATGAATCGGAAAGTTGAACAGAGAGGGAGTTACTCTGAACAGTTCAACGAGAGAATTATTCTCATCTGAATCGACAGAAAGTCAACACTAAAAATTCAGACATATATTGTGATGTCACAAGCAGAAATAAAAATACGACGTCTGTAGGATATTGAACGTGTAATTCTGTATGGAAAGAGAGATTGAAGTCCGCAATAAATTTCAGGTAGTAATAGCGAACACGCTGTTTAAAAATTACAAGCAGAATTACATTTACAAAAAGCGTGGAAACATGGAAAGTTCCCAGCTATATTTCATCGTGGTGAGACAGAGATTCTGATATCAGATAACTGATTGGGGAGTGCACACATGAGAAGATGTCGAAGCGTATCACAATTTAGTAATGATTGTAAGTAGAATGTAGTTAAAGAGAATAATCCGGAAGAATGAGAAAACAAGTGCGATACTGAAGTACTGAGGACTAATGAAGTACGTTTGACGTTCTCTAAGGCTATTGATACAAAGATAATGAATACCACAACATACAGTTGTGTTGTAGAGTGATATACTGTCTTCCTAAAAAGTATCAGTGTGACACTAAACAAGTTGTGGTTGTTTGCATGAAGTGCACACATCGTAACTTTGTTGCGTATCATACAAACTTTTCGTTACAGTCGTTGGTTGATTGATTAGGAGGAGAGGACCAAACAGCAAGGTCATCGGTCACATCGAATTGGGAGGCATGGGTAAGGAAGTTGGCAGTGCCCTTTCAAAGGAACAATCCCGGCTTTGCCTGAAGTGATTTAGGGATGTCACTGAAAACCTAAATCAGGTTGGCCGGACGTGGGTTTGAACCGTCGTCCTCCCGAATGCTAGTGTAGTGTGCTAACCGCCTGCGCCACGTCACTCGATAATTACAGTCGTCTGAGTATTCGAAAACGTTACTCGAAGTGAGCTCTGGAGGACGATACACTGCCCGACAATCAGCACAGATCTAAATTGATAACACGATATTGCAAACATCAGAAAACACGTTATTAGAGATCAGATAGCCTTTAACGCACATATACCCACATTTGCAACAAAAAATGACATTTTAGAAACGTTATCAGTCTCATTAGTATCTGAGACAACTAACACATGTAGCTCTATCGCATTAATCATGCAGCACTCCTTAGCAAAAATATTTCTTTTTTGTGAATAAGAAATTTTGCAACAAAATCTCGACTCCCAAAGTTCTATGATCAATCGAAATATTCTTGCCGTTTGAACGGATTTCCAATCGCCTGGTTACCGTCGTTTGTTTAATGAGTGATTTTGCGTAAATTGATTAATGAACGAAGAATATCTATGGCATTCTATAGCAGCTATGTGTGCGCAAGTTTGAACCTTAAATCGCATGACGAACTCTGTTCGTGAGGGTGTAGATTCAAATCCAGCAACTACATCTAATGCTAACTAAGCTACATCTTTCGTGAGTGTCTGGGACTCGAACACAGAACCGATTATCTTTCCCATCAAGGCTTAAAGATAATTGAAATATTTAAGTTTCCCAATCAGAAAGTCTGATCTCGAGAACACATAAGGGAAATTTCTGTACAGGACAAGGAATCGTATCCCTGTCAATTATGCAGTCAGACATTAAATATGAGTTTCTTGACAAGTAACACTGTGTGCTTACGGTTAAACTTGAAATGATCTATCGAAAGGTTTTGAGTTGGATGGAGATTCGAACCCAGCACCAAATTGTATTGTTACATAAGCAGAGTCAAATGTTATGAAAAAAATGGCTCTGAGCACTATGGGACTCAACTGCTGTGGTCATCAGTCCCCTAGAACTTAGAACTACTTAAACCTAACTAACCTAAGGACATCACACACATCCATGCCCGAGGCAGGATTCGAACCTGCAACCGTAGCAGTCGCACGGTTCCGGACTGCACGCCTAGAACCGCGAGACCACCGCGGCCGGCCCAAATGTTATATATCGAGTTTTACTGCAGCATCAAGATTTATGAAACTGAAATGATGAGATGAACAATTTGTTACCTTATCAGGGTTGGCAGACGGCCCCTTTCGCCAAGTTTTCTTTCCACTAATAGATGTTAATTATCGACTACTTTCGACAACAGGGCAATATGCGCACATTTGAAATAAAAATAACGAGAGGAAAGTTCTGTGCTGACTCGGAGTCGAACCCCGCACATAACGTTATTGTTGACTGCACAAAGAGATGTTACCTATAAAATTCTTTTTACCAGTAACTAGACTCCAGAGAGTGAGATGTGGTGAAAAGTTCAGTGGCGGGGTTATTCTCAAAAGAATTGACAGCAAGCCAGCGTCACCTGTAGTATAGATATGTATGACGACTTCACAAGTAGATGAAGACATGAAGAAAGTTTATGAGAGTACTTAAATGGTTATTCAGTATGTAAATGGAGATGATAATCTGATAGTCATGAGCAATTAGAGCGCGGCACAGGTAGTAACAAAAGACTTGTGGTAGGAATGAGAGAGAAGAGATTAATTTTCAACTATAAATTTGAGCTATTAATAGCGAATACACAGTTCAAACAATACAAGAGGTGGAGGTATAGTTGTAAAATTCTTGCAGATACGAGAAGATTGCATCTGGATTACAGTATGATCACAAAGGTATTTCGATCTGAGTTATTGGATTCAAACTTCGTGGCATATTAAAAGTCTGTGCTTGATCGGGTCTCCAACCTGGGAACTTTGTTTCTTGTAGGCATGTGCTATACCGTCTGTGCTCGATTCGCTACCCGCCGTCACAGTTTTACTCCTGCTGGTACCTCGTCTGCTACCTTGAAAACTTATCCTGGGAAAGGCAAAGGTCCTAGGTTCGAGTCCCGATCCAGCACACAGTTTTAATCAGCTACTTGGTTGCAAATTAGCGCACCCTCCACTACAGATTGAAAATTCGTTCTAGAGATACTAAATTGTAAAGCAAGTACAAGAAGAAATAAAGACTCGAATCAGAATTAAGTAATGATGAGGAGTGAAATGCGATTTAAGACATTCGTCCAGACGAACCAATGTGGAAAGAAGTGGGATAGAGCTGTACTGAGGAATGATGCGTTCGAAGTTCTATAAGGCTGTAGATGCCATGATAATACCAAAATAGGTGATTATGTTGAGGAGACATTGTACAGTCAAACGCAGGTACGACGAAGACAATTGCGAAGAAACAACAAATTTGTTTGCGTGGCCGTCCTCCACACGAAGTAGAGCAATACTTGTTTTGTAAATAAAAACCGCCTTTTCTTGCTGCGCTGTAATTTATTTGTCCCAAAATTGTTTCGTCTTTTTTTTTACTCTAAGGCATCAGTGGGATCAACAGCGATACATTTTTGTTTTGGTATGTGTTATTTTTAGAGTATAAAACAGTTCATGTCGCCTTTTTATGGAAATAAGTAATTACTTGCAGTTACTCGCGTTTTTGTTGGCATCTGCGTTTTTTCCCATCTAGTCTGGAGATCGCACTAACAATTCATTTACGAAACATAAGCACATTTTTAAATTCCTAACTTTTTCTTTCACACTTTTCATCCTTTTTTGCACTTATTTACCTTTATTTTGCCAGCATAAGAAAAATGAACAGTGTAAAGGAAAAAGTTCGGAATATAAAAATGTGCTTGTGTCTCGCAAATAAAGTGGTAGTGCGACCTACAGACGAGATGACAGAAAACGCAGATGCCAATCAAAAACGCGAATAACTGTAAGTAATTACTTACATACATAAAAAACGCACTTGAACAGTTTTATAATCTAAAAATAAGACGTAGCAAAACAAAACTGTATCGTTGTAGCTCCCGCTGACGATGTGTTAGGGTAAAAGAAGACGATACAGGTCTGGGAAACATAAATTACAGCGCAGCAAAAAAATAAATACAGCTCAGAAAAGCTGTGGATAACAGAACAAATATTTCAATTGTTCATGGAAAGAAGCAAGTACAGAAATGTCCAGGAAAAGATAGGAACTAAGTATTATACCTAACATAGGAGTGAGAAAACAGAAAGCGCGGGAAGCCAAGGTGAAATTGCAACAGTAAAAAAGCGAAGCAACCTAAGAAAAATGGTCGTCTGAAGGATTAGTTCAGCATGTAGAGAAGTCAAAACAACTTTCGGTGAGATTAAAAGCGAGGCGTCAATAACAAAAGTGCAAGGTGAATTATAATGTTAAACAGAGGAGAGTGCGACTAGATGATAAAGTATACTAAAGCCCTCTACAAGGAGAGCTTGCTGATGACGTCATAGAAGAAAAAAATGGGAGCCATTGGGGAAGACATAGGCGATTCAGAATTAGTCATTCAACAAAGCCTTGGAAGGCTTGCGAATAAATAAGCCAGAAAGGATAAACAACGGTGCTTTGCAATTTCCAGACTTATTGCAGGGATGTGTCACTCAAAAGTCTGTTCAAGCCAGTGCGTACAATTTATAAGACTGGAGACCATCAGACCTTCGAAAAAATATCATCCACAAAATCACGAAGAGAGTGTAATACAGGCAAGCAGTCTTTCTCCCCTACTTTTCACTCCAAACATCGAAGTACAATGACAGAATTAAAAGAAGGTCTTAAGTGTGGGATAAATATTCAATGAAAATGATACCAATAATGAAACTCGTCTATGACATTGCTATCCTCAGTGGAAGTGTAGAAGAAACACAGGATGTGTTGTATCGAATAAACAGTATATAGAGTGCAGAAGATGGATTGTTGGTAAACCTAAAAAGGCGAAATTGCAGTACCAAGAATGAGGTTAGCAATAAACATGAAAGTCGATCAGTACAGTGCAAGAGCTACATATTTTTTTACTTATTTTCATCAGATAAGAAATTTAGCCACATAAACAACGAACATTTGGCAAACGGTAAACTGTTTTCCTTTCATTATTTTGTGGGGATGGGGGGCAGCAGGGAGAGAGAGTTATTACTGTTATGAAATTGAAATGGACGTTAACGAAACACATGATCAAGTGGATAGATGGAACGTTCCCTAAACTAATTCTTAGAAGAATCGTGAGGGAAAAAAAAAGAGGACCAACTCAGATGATGTTGAAAGATATGCTGGAGGACATGGGTGCATATAGCTGAAGAACGCAATGCTTGATAAGGCTAGAAAGATCTTTATCCAACAGGATATATTAGATGGCTGCTGATTATCATGATGTTCATGATCATGAACGACTCATAAAAATTATTCGTTCAATATTTCCGCTTTGGTGAATGGATATTCCCGACAACATGGTGCAAATAGATATAATGCGTTTCAGCACATTTACTGCTGTTTTAAACATTCGAGTGCCGTTGCTGAAAGAGGTAGGTTTTCCGTCACGAGGAACTCGTAAAGGACTGGAGATCTCATTAACCGTAGCGTACCGATTTAGAAATAAGCTCCAGCCGTACTTCTGAGAAGTTGGCCAAGTCGCTACTGGTCACCAAGCAGGAAACAAGAATCGAATGCCGTCTCTAGAAAGTTGGTCGTAAGTTGTTCGAAAAGTCAACAGCTCATTCATTAGGCCTTTCAGTCACCACGAATGACTGATGAGAAGGTGATCTGAAATCAGGTGGATGATGAGGTGGAGATTTTATTTTTTGCTCTCGTTGTTCTGCGTTAGACAGCGCATGAAGCTGTCAGGAAAAAATTTTTTCGGTTAAAATATTGCAGTATCAAATGGTAAGATATAGAAATGTTTAAATATATTACCCTACTGCCTCAACTTTCGTAATGTTATAATTAGAAAAATCATACACAAGGTACTGCAAATACAAAACTGTGTCTCCAAGCACCATAAAACAGCCACAGAATTCTGAAACAACTGAAAGAGATATGAGTTACAAAAGCTGTGCGTATATGTACTTAATATGCCAGAAATATTGAATAACTATTGGAAATATTAGCAGCAATGTGCGAAGCATGCACAGGAAATACATGAAACACCCACCGAAAAATGATGAACCAGTAGATAAGAAACAGGAACATCTAAGAGACTCAAAGACATTATTACCATCTCTCGCATCAACACTATGAATTTCTTCTTGATAACGATTATTAATTTTTTTTTGTTTTGCACTATTTTACTAAGCAATATTTTGGAACTTCTCAGGAATATACACCTTTCTATTGTCTTTTTTCTGTTTTTTTAAGATTGCGAAGGTTCTTTTTGTTCACTTTACATTAGTGGACAGACGTTTTACGAAGCAATGTTGCCATGGATATAGTACAACTTCCATCTCATTTACTTTTACAGAAACTAAGTCTCCAGTGCCAGCAGATCGCTATTAATTGGTAACAGAATCGGATATTTCCTGAATACACAGTAAGAGAAAGCCCATCGTGTGAGTCCTGCGCAATGTATTGCAGAGTACAGTATTATCTGCAGAATTCTTAGTACAAACTCATCATCGTCATCATCATCATCATCATCACCACCATCACCACCACGACCTTCATGGGTTTTCTTCTATATTAGTAGGTCCTTTGTGCCTCCATTTTCTGTAATCCATTGCTTCCTTCTTAATGCCGCTTTATATGCTACCGTCAATCACATCATCCTGTATTTGAAATCTCTTCGTCCCTCTTCTCATTTTCCCTTTCACATAACCCTCGAAGACTATTCTATAAGCCGTTCCTTCTTTCTCAATTTATGTTCAATTCCTTTTCTTTTCTTCGTTTCTATTGCATTCAACAAATGTCATCATTCTCAATACCACTTCATTATTCACTCTATTATCCAGCTTATTCTTAACATCCTCCATCAAGTCCATAACTCAGATATCCCCAACCTTACTCTATTTTTATTCTTCAGAACCACATTTTTAGCGTCTTATAAGAGGATACTTCATAGAAAACATCTTATTAGTCCTTTCTTCAAATAAATATCCATATTGCAGAAGAAATTTCTCCTTCTGCCACAAAATGCCTCTTTAGTCTCTGCTATTCTGTTTTTAATTTCTATGGTGCTCCTCCAATCGGTTGCTGTCCCACTTCCTAGATGTTTTAAGTATTGCACTACGTTACTTAAAGCGAACTGCACAGTAGAAACATTTTTCAGTGCTTTTTAAGATTTTCCATGTTCTGCGTGTGCTGCGCTTTTTTAAAACCTTTGTACAATTCGGGCAGAACTGTTTAGTAATGCAACCTGAAAATAGTACGTTGCTCAACACCCAATGAAAAAAACTGTTATTAAATTATTAGTTTCACTTTTATGCTCTCACACTTTCGCGGTGTTAGTAGCTATAGTCAACTTGCTTACTCCTTCAACGCAATGTCACGCACAATTTCTTTTAATTCGGCTTAAGCAAGGCGTCACATGCAAGTATATAGAATTAAATTCTGGAAGGGTATCTCTAAGGTGATATGTGACCACGACTAATGAAAAAAAAAAACCCTAGTCACAAAAATTCAATAGTTTCTTATCAAACACAACCTAACAGAGCTCGAATTTCTTGAAATTTTGCCGCGCGGTGTCTAGGGCGTCTTGTCACGGCCTCACTCGGGCATGGGTTTTCGTTTTGTCCCTAGTGTAAGTTAGTTTACGTTAGAATAAGTAGTGCGTAAGCTTCCAGACTGATGACCTCAGCTGTTTGGTCCCATAGTACTTACCACAAATTTCCAGTTTGCAAATTTCGTGAAATTTTGATTTTTTGTTGAGGATAACAGTAAGGAAACGTTCTTCAAATTTTACTATGGGAAATAATAAAAACAGGAACGTGTCTTTTCTTGCTACACAATGCCATCCTACTTAGGCATTAAAAAATTATCACTGAAGATGCTGCAACATTAAAAGACTTCGAGTGCATTATGTAGATACTTTCTTTTATTGATCGACACTCCTGTTCATACTCACTCAGAGAACGTGACAAATGTTTTGGTGAGATTGCGTTTTGCACATTTATAAAAAAAAGATGTTGCTCTCAACAGCTAATTCAAAGACCCACTCAGCCAGAGGAAAGGGATGACAATTACCGCACCCACCCCGCATTACCATCCCTCTCGCCATTAGATCCTTACAATCCATCTCTGCCGCAGCATGACACGCAGCTGTCTAAATTTATTTTGTTATTGCAGCAGGTTTCGCTTTATTTATTTTATTGTTACAACAGGTTTCGTTTATCAAATAAGTCTGCGACATAAATTATTGTATACTGGCTGTGTGACATGTTGACAAAGGAAACCGATTGGAATAATAAAATAAAAATAGACAATATGTTCAGTAAATAAGAGGCAGTTTGTAGCTCGAGGCCCCACACGTGTGTGCAAAATACAAGCAAAATCAATGTAGGGAAAAAATATAGAGGATATATCAAAAAATTTTACCACCAGCTGGTAAAGATGGCCTAGATATAACGTTGTGCAGGGCTCAATGTTATGACAATGCCGCGGCAGTTTCGGGAGAACAACGAAAAGTTAAGCAAGTCGATCCAAAAACCATGTTTGGTCCCTGAGTTAACCTTTCCTTAAAGCTTTGTGGAGTCTATGCATTCTCATGTGCTCCTTCTAGCTTCGTCTGTTTTGGAACTGCAGAGAAGTTATATTTACTCATTCTCGTCTTCTTCTTACAGGTGGGTATTACTTGTAGAAAAAATAGGAAAAGTTTGAAACTACTGTCTGAAACTCACTGGAACTCTCATTACAACAACTAAAGTCAAAAGAAAACATTGAAACAAGTGTGAGTACTTTGGAAGACATACACGATTCATTCGAGGCAAACCTTGATACTATATCTGCAGCAATTTTGCTCCTTCCAATTATACAGGGTGAAAAGTATTTAAACCGACAAACTCTGGGAGGTTATACGGGACATCAAAACAAATATTTTTCCCTTATGTCATTTTTTTCCTAGGAGGAGTATTTAAACTGGTGGTGGCCATATTACACTCTTCAGTTGTAGGCAACCGCTGTCCACCAATGTAGTCGTGCATTGTCTCTTTTACTAGTGGAGTGATACACCTGGAGTGAGTACACTGATATGGTTGGTGCGTACTACGTAGCGCACCACAACAGAGCTGCACAGTGGGTTTATCAACGATATCCTAATCACCGTATCCCGCATCATACGACCTTTGCTGCTGTGTACCAACGTCTGCGTGAGACCGGGTCATTTAGCAGATTACCTGGACAGGAATGCCTTCGCACGGTAAGAACGCTGCAATTTGAGGAAGCTGTCTTGCAGCATGTGGAGCGGGATCCTTCAATCAGCACTCGTGCAATTGCACGTAACATGGGGATGAACCAGACGAATGTAAGAACAGTCCTTCGAGAGCAATTGTTACGTCCATTTCACTTACAGCGTGTCCACAACCTGGAACCAGTTGATTATCCACCCAGAGCACAGTTTTCGCAGTGGTGCCTGGGACACTGTGAAATGCATCCTACATTTCCATCGTCTGTATTGTTTAACGATGAAACAACGTTCGGGCGTCATGGAGTCTTCAACATGTTTGGCGTGAGGATAACCCACATGCCACAGTTACTAGCTCTAATCATGTGCATTTCTTCGTTAATGTGTTGTTGGGGCCGGCCGAAGTGGCCGTGCGGTTAAAGGCGCTGCAGTCTGGAACCGCAAGACCGCTACGATCGCAGGTTCGAATCCTGCCTCGGGCATGGATGTTTGTGATGTCCTTAGGTTGGTTAGGTTTAACTAGTTCTAAGTTCTAGGGGACTAATGACCTCAGCAGTTGAGTCCCATAGTGCTCAGAGCCATTTGAACCATTTTTTTGTTGTTGGGGACTGTTTAATTGGGCCGTATATGCTACCTACGCCATTAAATGGCAGGCTTTATTACAATTTTCTCGCCAGAGCCTTGCCAGAATTGCTGAAGACGTCCCGCTCCCTACAAGACAACGCATGTGGTTCCAACATGACGGCGCGCAGGCACGTTTGAGTCATCGTGTGCGTCGATTTCTGGACCGACGGTTCCCAGAAACGTGGACTGGCAGAGGTGGTCCTGTACCATGGACTGCTCGATACTCAGATATGTCCCCTCTGGAATTTTTTGTGAGGAGAGATGCGCAACCTTGTTTACGCATCAGAGGAGGATCTGTTTGCGCGGATAGTAACAGCAGCAGGAACAATTCAGGATACTCTTGGGGTTTTTGCCCTTGTCAGACAGAACATGATCCAATAGTGTAATCTTTGTTTAAGTGTCAATGAAGACATTTTTGAAAATCTACTGTAATTGAATTTGGGTTGTGTTAATGTGTTGTCTCTTGGTCATAAAAAAGTGGAAAAGTGTTTGATGGTTTAATTTACACTCCTGGAAATAGAAATAAGAACACCGTGAATTCATTGTCCCAGGAAGGGGAAACTTTATTGACACATTCCTGGGGTCAGATACATCACATGATCACACTGACAGAACCACAGGCACATAGACACAGGCAACAGAGCATGCACAATGTCGGCACTAGTACAGTGTATATCCACCTTTCGCAGCAATGCAGGCTGCTATTCTCCCATGGAGACGATCGTAGAGATGCTGGATGTAGTCCTGTGGAACGGCTTGCCATGCCATTTCCACCTGGCGCCTCAGTTGGACCAGCGTTCGTGCTTGACGTGCAGACCGCGTGAGACGACGCTTCATCCAGTCCCAAACATGCTCAATGGGGGACAGATCCGGAGATCTTGCTGGCCAGGGTAGTTGACTTACACCTTCTAGAGCACGTTGGGTGGCACGGGATACATGCGGACGTGCATTGTCCTGTTGGAACAGCAAGTTCCCTTGCCGGTCTAGGAATGGTAGAACGATGGGTTCGATGACGGTTTGGTTGTACCGTGCACTATTCAGTGTCCCCTCGACGATCACCAGTGGTGTACGGCCAGTGTAGGAGATCGCTCCCCACACCATGATGCCGGGTGTTGGCCCTGTGTGCCTCGGTCGTATGCAGTCCTGATTGTGGCGCTCACCTGCACGGCGCCAAACACGCATACGACCATCATTGGCACCAAGGCAGAAGCGACTCTCATCGCTGAAGACGACACGTCTCCATTCGTCCCTCCATTCACGCCTGTCGCGACACCACTGGAGGCGGGCTGCACGATGTTGGGGCGTGAGCGGAAGACGGCCTAACGGTGTGCGGGACCGTAGCCCAGCTTCATGGAGACGGTTGCGAATGGTCCTCGCCGATACCCCAGGAGCAACAGTGTCCCTAATTTGCTGGGAAATGGCGGTGCGGTCCCCTACGGCACTGCGTAGGATCCTACGGTCTTGGCGTGCATCCGTGCGTCGCTGCGGTCCGGTCCCAGGTCGACGGGCACGTGCACCTTCCGCCGACCACTGGCGACAACATCGATGTACTGTGGAGACCTCACGCCCCACGTGTTGAGCAATTCGGCGGTACGTCCACCCGGCCTCCCGCATGCCCACTATACGCCCTCGCTCAAAGTCCGTCAACTGCACATACGGTTCACGTCCACGCTGTCGCGGCATGCTACCAGTGTTGAAGACTGCGATGGAGCTCCGTATGCCACGGCAAACTGGCTGACACTGACGGCGGCGGTGCACAAATGCTGCGCAGCTAGCGCCATTCGACGGCCAACACCGCGGTTCCTGGTGTGTCCGCTGTGCCGTGCGTGTGATCATTGCTTGTACAGCCCTCTCGCAGTGTCCGGAGCAAGTATGGTGGGTCTGACACACCGGTGTCAATGTGTTCTTTTTTCCATTTCCAGGAGTGTATTTGCCGCCAGCGAAATCTTCTTCTACCGGTTTAAACACTACTCATAGGAAAAAATGACATTAGGGTAAAATATTTGTTTTGATGTCCCCTACAACCTCCCAGAGTTTGTCGGTTTAAATACTTTTCACCCTGTATATGATTTTACCTTTTTGACCTACATTAACTTTGGCAGACTATACTGGAGGAAGTAAATTTAGACCAAAAATATATACGGTTATCAAAAATGAGTTTGGATAAAGGAATCGCCAAATTAAAAACCCTAAATGATTTTCAGTGAGGGAACGAACTACAGTTATAGACACTGCAGTTACTTTTGGCACTAAAAACGCAGTGATATGAACATTACTGACTAACGATGAAGGAGGAGGACAAATAAAATAATGACGGTTAAGTAGCTCAAGACACTGGATTGTCAATTCAAATAAAAGTTCGCCAATCAATATCTGGTTGCGTAGACGGATTTATTCAAGAATTGGCACGACGATACACGGCGTTGAAGGAAATGACCAAATTTTCCAAACTGTGAAACAGAATTTATGGTTGAAGCTTCCTATGGAGCTATGGCTGTAGTATTAGTGAATGGCTCTGAGCACTATGGGACTTAACTTCTGAGGTCATCAGTCCCCTAGAACTTAGAACTACTTAAACCTAACTAACCTAAGGACATCACACACATCAATGCCCGAGGCAGGATTCGAACCTGCGACCGTAGCGGTCGCGCGGTTCCAGACTATAGCGCCTAGAACCGCTCGGCCACACCGGCCGGCATTAGAGAATCTGGTAGAAACTTACGATGAGTTTGTCTCTTGTAGAAGCTGCAAGAAATAAAAAGGCATCCTACGGAAATGTGTGCAACCGATGGACAGCCTTTATAATTAAATCGGATTACCCTACAAAAATTTCCTTATAATTCAATACTTCTTGGCCATTTGGGTCTCAGTCACACCCCGCGAGGGAAGTTTTTCGATAATGAAAGTAATAATGAAATATCCTCACTCTACAGTGACTCATAAATGACAAGCCATCTATCCATTTAATCAGTTGTAAGAAAAGTTTCAAATGAAATAGTTTT
Organism: Schistocerca nitens; assembly: GCF_023898315.1. NCBI lineage: Eukaryota > Metazoa > Arthropoda > Insecta > Orthoptera > Acrididae > Schistocerca > Schistocerca nitens. The sequence continues at coordinate 839,129,246 of NC_064615.1, forward strand.
TATCACTGATATTGAGAATTTCTGTAGAACAGAGGCATGAAACACGTACTATCGTATCAGTTATAACTATTTAGTCGTAAGCTTAAGAAACTGGAGGCCTCGTGGGGTTGGGCGGCCATTACTAATTACAGATGTCAGACGTTGTAGGCTGGGCAAACTGGTAAAACTGGACAGACGGCGAGCTGTGGCAGGACTAACATCAGACTTTAATGGTGGGCAGATTAAAAGTGTGTCTGAAAACACAGTGCACCGAACTCTCCTAACGATGGGCCTCTGCAGTCGACGAACCATGCATGTGTCAATGTTCACACCACGACATTGGCAATTACGCCTCTGGACGCAGTATCACCTTGGTTTCGCCACGTGTTAAAGACACTCACCACAGCACTCCTCGAACACCCTCTAACATTCTGCGTAGTGTCTGTTTGTTCTATGTCGTGTCTCCGTACCACTTTCGCGCAACGACGCTCTGAGCGTGTTTTTTAGGGAATTGACTAGTTTGAACCTTTTAAGGAGACGTCAGACCACACATGACATGTAGAGTTCAGAAGAGTTCAGTGAGACTAGCGATGATATAACCAAATACTTAATGATTTCAGCGTCAGCTCCACTGCACTCCCTGTAAAAGAATCTTAATACCAACTAAATTTAGTGGAAGGGGATCAAGGCTTTCCTATTTTTAGTTAGCTGGTAAAATGACGTCGAGAAAGCAGTTACGTTTACCATTGGAAATTTTATTCTAATCACAAAACATTGTTTATAAATTGCACTATTGGTAAAAGGAAATGTTTTAATACAGGATGGTAAAAACCAACTGCGTTCAACAAAAATGTGAACGAATATTCCCTGAACGGGTTTCCAAGTTCTAGAATGGATCAGAGGATGACCTATGCCATAACACATCTATAATCTAGGTTTAAATTAAGTTTCACAAAAGAGAAAACTATCAAAATGGCTTACAGTGACCCTATTACTTATCTTTAATTACTTATCTAACTTGTCGTAAATTACAGTGGCTGATGTAACAGAAAAATCATTGCGTTTCAGATGTTTACTTCAAGTGGCAAATGTGAACATCATGAGCTTTCATTGACGATCGGCACTAGTATTACGCAAGAAGGGGTGTAACAGATGAGACTTCTGCAGTTCTGAGTGAAGCTTTCTGCGCTGTTATGCGGCATCGCGTGCGTTCATTACCTTGTCAGTGTTCGTCAGGGGGCGGCGGGCAGCACAGCTCCGCTCACCTCGCCGTCTCGGAAGCAAGTCTCTCCTAACTTCTCCTTACTACAATTTACCGAAGTTGGTTTAAAAAAACTATCTGGCTGTGTTTTCATCTGACCAATCAGGGTCTTAATGTTAGCCTTAAGCTCCGCCTACAAAAATTCTGTCTAGCCAATGAGAAACGTTATACTTTTCGTGGTGGGGCAATGTTTTTAAAGTTTGCAATGTAACAGAGACGCGAAAAAGTCTCACGCTAAAACTTGCAGCTGGTGTGGTCCTTTTAGTGTTATCGTAAGATCTATACCGTTTTTCTGGAGGGTTCTATCTTTTAACATGGGCTGGGGGGTGGTCCTGACGTAACAGAGACGCGAAAAAGCCTCTCGCTAAAACTTGTGGGTTGGGGTTGGCCCTTTTTGTGTTATCGTAAGATCTATACTGTTCTTCTGGAGGGCTCTAGCTTTTAACATGGGCTGGGGGGTGGTACTAGCGGTTAGCTGGTGACGTGGGTGTCCTTCCCCTATCGTAAGGCCTTCAGCTTAACACGGTTCTGCTCTCGGCTTCTGTTCTCGTTTCTCCCCTCGGAACTGCGTCTGTCTCACGGTGGGAAGGTATGACATGCATTTAGGCATTCTTGTGTTAGTCTGTGGTATTCCATTTGCTCACTCGTTACTCGTATTACTTTGGTTAATTTAATGTCACGATTTATTCGGAGCTATGTGACATACTACTGGATTTGCTTATCATGTCAGGGTTTTCATGGAAGGTGTTGGATTTGCCTGACACCTTACAACCCGACAAGTCGTGCAGTTTCCTAAATGCTCCTACCGAGCCTCTGTGCCACCACAATCCGCCCTCGGTCACACTCAGATAGATCCCACGCCTTCCCCATTCTACATCGGGACAGCACGCTCACTGATGCTACGTTAACCGTGCGTGTGTCTGACTAGCAGTCATTCCTCGCTAGATGACGCTGTTATCGCCTGGATGGGTCGGTGGTCATAATGTTTTGGCTGAACGATGGAATGAGCTTGTACTGTGCTCAGAATTTTATCTTAAAGATTACTGGCACAAACGACCGTTCTTCACAAATATGATGGCTTATTTCTGTAGAAACTGAGAAACAGGGGATTATTCGGAGTATTTTGTAAGAAGTGTCACTCTCTAATTTCATAGGAAGGTTGTTGTATAAGTCTTTTCTTAAAATATTCTCTAAATTCGTTTAAGTGTACCTACGTACGATTCGTACGATTCAGCTGTGTGATAGTGCGAGTTTGTGAACGTTATTTCAGCAGTGCTAAAAGCTTTCGAGCATTGTTTGATTTTATTTGATGCCTATGCCAAAAAGACTAAATAGTGTTACACTCAAACGCTCACTGGTGTAAGGAATGTTCAGTAAATTTCATCATACCTAAGTGTCCGCTTTTCAGTTCTCTCACTTTGGAAACTGGTAACTGTACCCTTTGGTTTTGGGGGCCATCCTTTTAAGTGTGCTGATTTGGTCAATTATGTGGAATATTGTAATTTTAATAAAGTATAATTCAAATGTGCATTAAAAACTCATGTCTAGTCCCCATTTTCCCAGGCCTTCCTTGTCCCTTCCAGTAGAAGCGTATTAAGGAGACTCAACCAGGAAGAAAAGAAAAAAAAAAGAAAATTTTATTTATTCTATGTGTACATTACAGTAAGAAAAATACTTGCACAAATTTTTAAATGATTTGAGGATATACTGTGTGCAAAAATTTAGCACAGAGTCACCCCTGGTCAGCAACAATGGCTCTAGCCTAACTAGTCAAACTGCGTCACATCAAGCTACTTCAAGCCTGTGTAAGCCTTCGTCAAGTGAAGTTGCTTGCGAGTTGTGGCGTCCCAGTCTCTCGGCAAACCATTATCAGATGTTTTCAATGGGAGAGAAATCTAGAGGACATACTGACTATCGGTATCGAGAACAGAACAGCAAGGGTAACATGTTGTATTGCTCAAAGATAACGTCACGGAAGCGTCGAAGAAAGAACACAGCCACTCGTCTTAACATCAGAAATTATCGGCTATCTATACCAGAGTGTTCTGCACCCAATGGCACTCTAGACCATCACACGTGGTGCTGGTCCCACATAGCGATAACGAATACAATTCGACAACATTCGTACTACTCAGAGCCTCCGAAGATACGTCCATCGACGTGTTTTACTCAAAATGGGACTCGTCTGGAAAGAGGAAATGGTGATACTTGTGTGTACAGTGTTGTCGTTTGGCGCTCACCATTCTGTGCGCTTCTACGTATATGCTGCTGTGTCAAGGCAAACCGCAGCAATGGTCGCTTTCCTGGCAATTCGTATTGGTCATAACTCAGCGTTGCAAACAAGCCTGTTTCCCGACTCCCAGTGCATGAAATGGCTGTAAAATCCCGCATTTCGGACAGAGCAACATGTCTATCCTCTCGGGTGCTAATCACCTGGCACTGCTGATCGTACATGACCCAATCGTTGGCCCCCGACCGGTGGTAGCAGCAGTATTGCGGTATCTTAAATCGCAGCCTCGTTGCATCACGGTCCTATTGCTGTGAAATTTCGAAACCTAGTGTTTGAAGCAACATTTAAATGAATGAGAAATGCTCTGCACCGTCTTTTCTTCTGAACAGAATATAGATGATGTTACCCCTATGCGACTGTTCTGATATCCTCATCTTCAACGTATTCAGCTGCCCTGCATACTGGATGACAAACTGGACGTTGGTCGTACACCGTCTTCGTGTGTAATTTTAAAGGCCAACAGTGTATATCCAACTCAGCCGTTGCATGACGACCGTCTACAGGGAAGGTGGCAGAATTTGCTGAAAAGCATTTACACATATCATTATCAAAGAAAATTTTTTAATATCAGTGAACTGTGTACTCTTCCAAAACAAAATGTTAACTTAGCATGTTGTGAGAAGAGAACAGAATTTTAAATCATGTGGTGCTGTTCCCCGTTGACGTTTGCTTCGCAAAAACGTCTTATAATTTGTTTCTACTACAACCACCTCATTATGCACGATACATCGTATACTGAAATTTACGCCAGTGAATTTTTCTCTCCTGTAACTCAAACTCCGTCGTAAGAATACCTAATTACACGTCCAATAATATGTGTCTTACCAAGTTTTAGCTGCATTTCCTGTAAGCCGTTGTTCAGGTATTATTCAATTTATTTCACTTTTAGAAGAACGGTATTCCATATGTATCCAGTTTATTTGCTCTGCTTCTGGAATTTCCCATATTTCAGTTCCTGTTATGTCATGGTTTGCGTCAGATTGACTTTTTCTTGCTCAAGGCCAGTGTACGTCGCAAATCAATGTCTAATACTTATAAATGTTTCCATCTACATCAGCATCTTAATTTATTTAATAATATAGCATATTTTTATTTAATACAATTTTTTCCACTACGTCTGACTATGTTTTTATTTTTGTTTGGCTGTTACATTCAAGTTTTCTTGTAGGCAATGACACGAGTAATGTCTCGTATGAAGCTTAGAATTGTTATCTGCCTCAGATACACCTTTCCTCTTGTTCTGAACCTCCTTGAACGCATATTTTACACACAATGTAACAGCAGAGGCAGTGGCTTAGTTGTACATTCTTTTTTATACTTTTTTGTCTTCTAACTTCGTTCTTCTAATACTCTCAGTTTCTTTGTTAAGTACCCCCATGCCCTCTCCCATGTTCAGGAAATACATGGTGGCGTAAGATACGTTATCGCCTTCCTGGGTGGTCACTGTTGCCTTCCTTCGACCCACTAGAAAGTGTCAGGTGTGTGCCCGTGTCGTTTGAATGACCGTGATGAGTAATTTTACAGTATAATATTTGTTTTGTTGCCATTCAATGGAAAGGAGAGGATGAAACCTTCGCTGAGCTTAACATGCCCTTATCACAGCTGGATCGTTATCAGCACTGTCACATGTTCTCACTCCGTGATACACTGCAGAGAGGTTTTAAGTGTAACCCAAGATATTGTAGCGAAGAAGGGTCATGACGAACCATACACCAGCCTCTTCTCCTCACTTAGCGGTCCTAAAGCTAGAGACGAAATGTTTTCCAAAGCTTTCCCAATACAAGTCGAATGTGAGGGCCCCAATCTAGATGTGCTGATGTATGTTTCTCTCTTAAGTTTCATCCTCTTTTCTCTCAATAATTGTATTTCGGATGGGCGTTGTTCCATTTCTATCGCGATCAAGCCTATTTAGGGCTCCGATAATAGTTTTCAGTTATTTAGGACGTCAGGATGTTTCCCTCAAAACAAGAGCGTTTTGCGCTCAATTCCTTGCCTCGCACCCCACTACAGCTATTCGGCCATCCCTATTTTTCAGTAAGATCTTTCAGCGTTCGAACGTCAATCTAACAATCTGTATCACTAATTGGATACAGAATGTTTTTCTTAATACTATAAACGCGAAATTTCTATTTACAGGATGGCAGTTGACAGTTCGTACTTGGAAAATTGTTTTATTGTTGTTGTTCTGATTTACAAATTAGGAACAAATTTCAGATATTTGTTAAAAATTGTATTTATGGTTTTAGTTTTCTTGATAATTTGTTTCGCTTTCTTACTAGGTCAAACTGAGCAACGTCAGCTTCAGGCCTGAAATTGATGGCCAGGTGGACCATTGAATTATTGTGTCAAGTTGCGTTCAAGATCTGAATGCAAACTCGGGATGAGTATCACAAAAAGGACAGGTTGCTATTGGCCGCAAAGAAGACACGTCAAACTGCAGACAGGCACATCGAAAAGACTGTTACAAAGTAAGTTTTCAGCCAAAGCTTTCTTCAGAAAATAAAACACGCACACATTCACACAAGGAAGCAGACCTCATGCGCACATGACTCCTATCTCCGACCGCTCTGACCAGAGATTGAAGTTTAGGTAGAGGTCATATATGCGTAGGGCTAAAATGCGGAAACAGTGCGACATATGCATGCTTGAAAATAAATGCAGATGCTACCCAAGCCTGCAGACTGCGCTGTTGTATTTGAACATGAATGACACCTGTCCGGTGTTCTCAAAGTGTTGGATGTGTCAGTCGTGTTCAGATAAACAAATTGGAACGTGGGAAAATTATTGGCGCTCGTATGCGGGGGGGGGCTTCCGTAACCAAGGAAGCCGAAGTGACTGACGTTTCAAGAGGAAAAGTATCAAAGATTGATTCCGCATACAGGGAAAGCAGGAAAAAAGCACGAAGTCACAAAGCGGACGAATGTATGTGTTGAGTGATCGTGACAGACAATCACTTCAAGAGGATTGTGACGATGAATGCGAAGATGAATGAGGCAAAAGTCACTGCAAAACTAAATTTCGCACTCGTGAATGCAGCAGGGATCTCTAAAAGAAAGGTATTATAGGGAGAACTGGAATTGCAAAACTATTCGTCACTGATGCAGACGCATGTATCAACAAATCGTCGTGCCAAGCCATAAAACTTGGGCTATGGAGCTATGGAAGAGTGTCATTTGGTTGGGTGTCTCTTGTTAGACCTGTTTACAACTTCTGGTGAGGTATACGTCCCAAGAGTGAAATACACGGGGGTTCAGTGACGATTTCGGCAGCCACACGGTAACTGCAAGGCCACATTACTGTCAAGTAATATTTGACCATTCTGGCTGACTAGGTCGATCCCCAGTGGTGATGCTGTGTTCCAAAACCATATCGCCCCTGTTCACACAGCTCGCATTGTCCAGGGCTGGTCTGCTGATCTGCTGGTCTGATGGTCTGCTGGTCTGCTGAGCGCTAAGGTGAATTGTCGCCCCTGCCCTGGGTACCCCATCCACCAGATCTCATTGTCATTGAGTCTTTCTGATCTACTTTGGAGAGAAATGAGGGAGATCGCCATTCACTTTCATCACTGTTACCTGAACTTCACTCTGTTTTACAGGTAGTATGGTATAAGATTCCCTAGAATACCATAATGGTCCTGTATTTAGACACTCCAAGGCAACTGGAAGTTGTTTAGACTGGCAAAGGTTTTCCTGCACCGTATTAGACATGTAATGTGTTGTGCTTTTTGGTATTTTTTTTACCACTCTCGGTAGATATGCGCACAGTCCCAAGGAAATGTAAAAAAGCATAGGTGACTCTTGTGTATGAGAAGGGTAGTGGCTGAAGACTATCAGACAGATGACATAGTCCTAGATTCCCGGAAAGCATTGGACGTTATGCCCCGCTGCAGACTGTTAACCTAAGTCCCAGTTTACGGCATAGGTTCCCAGGTAGGAGTGGTTCGAAGAAACAATAAAACAGAGACCGCACTTTCTGAAGAAAGCATTGTTGAAGGTATTTGTACAGCAAACCTATTACTTCTCATTTAATAGTGTCTAATGACCTTTTCAATTATGGATTTTTAGTGGGTTGCGTATCGCCAACACCTGTAGAAGAGTGAACTTTGATCAAATTGTTTAAGTGTAGGGACCAAAGTTGCTGTGACGCATAAGATTTTTGTTCGTTATTGTTTTGTTACAGTCCGTTAGTGGGGACTATGGGAATTTTCTGTCACTCGTACGTTGGCGACGCATTAGCTGTACTTGATATTAAAGATGAAAGAAAAACAATAAACCATAGTTTTTAAATTAATTTGACTTCCTGACTTATAATTAAAATAAATTAACCACCATTGACTTCTATCATAACAAGACCAGAGATAAATTGAGAATAAATTAAATGTTTTTTTTAAACAAAAGCAGAATTTCTTAAGACGCTGCAGGCAGTCGTAATTTCATTAAATATAAGGCAAAGAGTTCTTCGTTACATTACGATTATCTGCTTTAAAAAACAAAGAATTTGTTCGTGTTCTAAAAGTATATCATTTACGTGTTATGACAACTAATTCCGAAGAACACAACAGGTAGCTGTGGTGTAGTAGTTTATACAGTTCGTAATTACGTGCGAGGATAAGGTCCTGAGTTCGATTCCTGGCAGTTCTTATTGATTTAAAATGGAATGATCATATAAAGTTGATCGTCGGTAAAAATCTGAAGGAAATGCAATCCGAAAACAAAGGAAGTAGGTTACAGTACACTTGTTCGCCCACTGCTTGAATATTGCTCACCAGTGTGGGATCCGCACCAGATAGGGTTGATAGAGGAGATAGAGAAGATCCAACGGAGAGCAGCGCGCTTCGTTACAGGATAATTTAGTAATCACGAAAGCGTTATGGATATGACAGATAAACTCCAGTGGAAGACTCAGCAGGAGAGACGCTATGTAGCTCGAAACGGGCTTTTGTTGAAGTTTCGAGAACACACCTTCACCGAGGAGTCAAGCAGTATATTTCTACCTCCTACGTATATCTCGCGAAGAGACCACGACAGTAAAATTAGAGCCCAAACAGAGGTATACCGACAATCTTTCTTTCCACGAACAATACGAGACTGGAATAGAAGGGAGAACCGATAGAGGTACTCAAAGTACCCTCCGCCACACACTGTCAGGTGGCTTGTGGAGTATGGATATAGATGTAGATGTGGATTTAGATGTAGACTGAAAATAAAACATTAAAAGCTGGTTCATGAATACTGTATATATTTTTTCTAGCGTAATTTTTTTTTCGGTGGTAAAGGAAAATTTGATTTAATTTTGTTGATATCACCACAAACGATCTCCATGTCCATGTTTGAAAGGAGAATAATTAAACTGGAGAGAGAAGTATCTTTTTCTAGTATTTTACATACAATAAAAGGAACATAGATATTCCATGATATTGGCGACAACGTAACTTTAACAGGCCTTGAAGCTATAGAACGATAAGCACATGTAGATGCCGAATTCCTAGGGTACCAGCATGCCCCTTCGTCGTATACCAGCGTGTTCTGTAGCTGTATTGCTGCGAAAATATTCCAATATTGGCGTACAACTTAAGTAGCTGTCTCCATGTTCGTCACTGGACCCTGTCCCTGGATGAACTTGTGGTTATACATGCGATACGAGACAGGACATTTGAATCAACTGCTACGTTGTTACGAAACAAATATATTTATTAATTTAGTGTAACTGCAAAGTTAGTGTTTTCTTACATGAACAGAGACCAAGTAGTTTCAGTAATAGAGAAATAATGTATAATCGACTAACCAACGAGGAAAGTTTAACCTCTTTCACAGGCACGAAGGGTAAGTATCCTGAACCCACGACCTGCGTCTTTTTGACGTGTGAGTACCACTACTTGCGAATTCAGACAGCTTCACGAGACTGAAAAGATCACTTTCCAGTCATCTCACAATAATATTACGTGCTCTTACGAACTGAATCGCTTTTAGCCAGCGACACAAAATACACCATGGTGGCGGTTGCTTGCATTTTAGGGAATGCCCTATGTAGCGTGATCCTCCGAACTGTGGCGAATGCGTTAAGTATGCAGCTGCGTTTTGTGGGATACTGTGATATCTACTCGGAAGGTGTAGCGTTTTTCTATTATTATTTTCTGCCTCCTGGTATATAATATTAATATATGTTTGTTTTCTACCAAGTAGGCACAATAGCTGTTAATTGTTTTTGCAGTTTTACCTAGAGTCAGAACATCATTCGCACAGGGGTGACTACTATAATGCAAAGGAAGTTATGACTGATTAAGCTGATATGCCGAGCTGATAGTCGAACCTGACAACTTTCCCTTTTGCAGTCAAGTGCTCTACCGACTGAGCTTTCGATGCAAGAGTCATGACCTACTTGCCCAGTCTTACTTACCATCCGTAAGTCTTCTCCTACCTTCCAAACTTCACTGGATTACATTTGTTGGAAGGGCTCTGGGAAAGTGTAATGTGTCTGTGAGGAAATCACAAACGACGCGGTAGTGCGGCTAATTCTATGGTTCCATGTAGAGTATCATGAGCTGTACAGTGGCTTCCAGAGTAAAGATGTAGATGCAGAGATTTGCTGCTGCAGTCTGGAACAAGAATGACGATTATGAACAACGCGCCGGGACAGCCGACAATGGCACACAAGTGGCACCTCACGTCCACCGTGCATGGAAATCCTTAGAAATGATCACACAGCCTTCCACTTCGACAAATGGTGTTTTGAGAGGAAGGAAAGAGTATTAGTATTGAACCACCCTTCATCGAAGAAATGATTACAGACGGAGCAGAAGGATTGGGACTGAAGTCAGGAACGTCCTTTTCGAAGAAACCATCCTGGAACTGACCTTACTTATTCGCAATGTCCTCCTCTGTGCCACTCAACGGAACTAAGATATCATCGACATAACGTTTGTAGCAAACGATTTTCCTAGCTGTCTGTTTTCACTGCTCAAACAATTTTATCAGTATGGTTAATACGTTCTGAGTCATGATTCCCGCCATGTTGTTCTTCTGGCTGAACCACCCGGTTGTGAGCTGTGAATATATATTATACTGAAAGCTAAAGTTGTTACAAGAGAGAGTAAATTGCAATAGCTCAATAAGCTCACAGACTTCACCAGTACATAGTTTCTTGTGCTCAATTAAGCTATTTTCAGTGATATCTATGTCTTCTTTAATGGGAACAAATTAATGGGAACAAATTAATAATATCAGAAGAAATCAGTTTGCTGTTGTGAGAAATACTAGCATTTTCGATTTGGTCAATTAATTTTCCATTTTATTCATTGTATCTTCCCGCTTAGTTAAGAATATAACTGAGTTTGCGTAAGACGTTGGGCAGCCTGTCAGTTACTGTTAATGATAGGTCGAATACGCTTGTATTTTTTGTGCCTGTCATAAACAACAAACGCACGCCCCAAAACAACGCCAAAGCCTTCATCACACGAAAAAAAGGGAAGAAACTGAATGTTTACAAAGAAATCGAAAATGTTAGTAATTTTAAAAATCAATCCGGTACACTGATCAAAGAATAAACTCAACTACCAAACACAAAGTATATCGGTAATTTCAATGGCATTCTGCTTACAGCTCATCAAAAACAAAGTAGCAATTCTGTTCGTAGATTCTACACTGACAGAATTACATGTCTTGCCTATCTATAAGAGAAATTTTAAAAAAATCGAATTTCCCATTCGTTGCATCATACCTTATTAGAAATTTTATGTAACGCGCACATAAACACACACACAAACACACACACACACACACACACACACGCACACACACATTCATGAGTAATATGAATACACTGTCATTTTTACATCTGCGCCATCTTTTTCAGGGTAACTATCACTCTATTAATTCCCATTAATTTATTTTCATACAACTCTATTCCCGATTATAGTGGTACTGTAGTGATCTTTCTGTTCAAGTAACTTCTAAATAACGACTTAAAAAGCCGAAACAGATTATGAAAGGAAAAAAAGAAAAGGTTTTAACAATTCACAAACAGAATGGAGAAAATGCTGCATTCATTTAACATTTTCATGACAGTGATAACCATAAGGAAGCATCTGTGTTGGGACCTTCAATGGTACCAAATGGAATCGTACAGAATAATAAAAATCATCAGCAATGGTGGCCGAAGACTTCCGCCATAAGAAATCAACTTCTTTCTGTCAACAGCTTTGGAAAGAGGGCTGAGGGGCGGAAAGAAGTTTTTGCTCTTGCTGTTAAGGACTGCCCCTAAAAGACGGAAGAGCCAGCAAAAATCAACGGCATGAAGCTGAAGAATAAAATGGAAACGACTCAATGAAAGACACATAATGTGTATCCGCCGGACGTGCGGCATGTTTTAGAAAAGTTGTCCTGATGATCTCTCCATTAGCAAAAGATTCCGGATTCTTCCCCCATTTCTATCTCCAGGAGGGGACTGCCAAGGAGGAGATGACCATGAGTAAAAGTTTGGATAACCAATGAAAGTATGACGTTCTACGAGTCGGGTCGTCGAATGTCAGAACTTTGGACGTACTGGTGAAAAAAATCTGAAAAGGGATATGCGAAGGCTCGATCTAACTACAGTCGTGGTCAGTGAAGCGAACTGGAGGTAGGTAGAGATTTGTTCTCCGGCGAATGCAGGGTAATATCAACAGCTGTAGAAAATAGTATGATGGGAGTAGGATTTGTTATAAATAGGAAAATAGGACAACAATTGAGCTACTGTCTACAGTTCGGTGAGACGGTTGTTCTCATCAGATTCAGTAGCAAACCGTCTCCGACCATGAGAGTTCAGGTATACATGCCAGAGTCGCAACCAGAAAGTGAAGCGATTATGAGATTACGTAAGGATATTGAACGGTTAGTTCAATATGTAAAGGTAGATGAATATCTGATAACCATGGGGGATTTGGACGCTGTTTAAATGGATGGAATACAAGGAAAAGTTTCGGGAGAATATGGCTTGGTAACAGGAGTGAAAGACTAATTGAGTTCTGCAATAAATTTTAGCTAGTAACAGCTAATACTATGTTAAAAAGTCACGAGGGGAGGATGTAAACTTAGAAAAGATCTGGAAACATGGTAACTTTCCATCTGGATTACATCGACAGTGTTGGTAGCTCTGGGTTCGTTTGGGCACACAATCACTCTACAGTTGCACACGTATTCGCCTGTGATCAGACAGAGATTTCAAAATCAGATATTGGATTGTAAGGCGTTCCTAGGGCCATATATAGAAAAAAATGGCTCTGAGCACTATGGGACTCAACTGCTGTGGTCATAAGTCCCCTAGAACTTAGAACTACTTAAACCTAACTAACCTAAGGACATCACACACATCCATGCCCGAGGCAGGATTCGAACCTGCGACCGCAGCAGTCGCACGGTTCCGGACTGCGCGCCTAGAACCGCGAGACCACCACGGCCGGCGCAATATATAGAGTCAAATCATAATTTAGTAATGGCGAAGAATAGGCAGAAAATTTAAGAGAAGCGTCTGGAAGAATCAGAGTGGAAGGAAGTGGGATACCGATGTACTGTGGAATGATGAAGTTCGCTAAGGATGTTGATACAGATATAAGAGTTGGCAGTTCTGTAGAAAAGGAGTGGACATCTCTAAAAGAAAAGAGCAATCACAGATGTTGGCCATCCAGACATAGGTACAAGAAAGGAACTCCTTAGAAACCTTGGGTAACAGATCATATATATTTAAATTGATCGACGAAAGAAGGAGGCACAAAAATGTTCAGGAAAGACAGTTATATAAATTACTTAGAAATTAAATATATAAGAGGTGCAGGGGAGCCCAGGCGCAATGGCTGAGGTATGGAAATCGAAAAATTAACGATCGACGGGAGGACTGACTCAGCATATAGAAAAGTCAAAACAACCTTCAGCGAAAATAAGGGTGTAACAGCCATAGTGCAATGGGAATGCCACTGTTAAACGCAGAGTGCAGAACGTATAAGCGGAAAGAGATAATTTTATAAAAGGCTAATGTGATGGAAGAAGAAATTGACTTCGATCTGGAACACATAGAAAAAAAATGGAAATGAGCGTTTGGCGTCATTGGCCGGGAGGCCCCTTGCGAGGCAGATCCGGCCGCATGGTGCAGGTATTACATTCGACGCCACTTTGGGCGTCCTGCGCGCCGGATGGGGATGAGATGATGATGAAGACAACACAACACCCAGTCCCCGACCCAGCCGGGAATCGAACCTGGGCCCGTAGGACGGCAATCCGTCAAGCTGAACACACAGATATCGGGGAGGACAACATATAGGAGATAGACAGAGTCAGAATGTAAAAGGGCTCTGGAAGACTTGAGATCAAACAAGGCAGAAGGGATTGACAACACTCAATCGTAATTTATAAAATTATTGAGGAAAGTGGCAACCAAAAGATTATTCAATATATATGACACTGGCGACGTACTATCAGACTGTCGGAAAAATATCATCGACACAATTCCGATATCAGCAAGTGCAGGTAGGTGCATGAACCATTGCGCAATCAGCTTAACAGCTCTTCAATCCAAGTTGCTGACAGTTAAAATATACAAAAGAACTGAGAAAACATTTAGGGTCTGTTAGATGACGATCAGTGTGGCTTTAGGAATGGTAAGGGCACCAGACTGGTAGTTCTGACGTTGGGTTTGCTAATGGAAGCAAGAGTGAATAAAAATCAAGACACGTTCGTTGGTTGTCTCACCATGGAGAAAGCTTTTGCCAATGTAACACGGAGAAAGATGTTCTAAATCGTGAGAAAAAATGTGAGATTATAGAGAAACAGAGGTAATATACAGTAATTACAAGAACCAAGAGGGAGCAGTAAGATTGGTAGAACAAGAACGAAGTGCTCGAGTTAAAAAGTGTGTAAGACGGTGTTCGAACTGAATATCAAAGAAGCAATGGCGGAAATAAAAGGAATATTCAAAAGTGCGATTTAAATTCAAGGTGAAAGAATATCAATGATAAGATTCGTTGATGAAGTTGAAGTCCACAGTGACAATGAAGAAGCGTTGCAGGATCTGCTGAACGGAATGAAAAGTCTAACGAGGACAGAATATGCGTCGAAAATAAGCAAGAAAAAGAGAAAAGTAATGAAAAGGAGCAGAAATGAGGACAGCGAGATACTTAACATCGATACTGTTGATCATAAAATAGACGAATTTAAGGAATTCTGCTACCTTAGAGAAAAATAACCCATGACGAACGATGCAAAGAGAACATATAAAGCAGTCTGGTAGAAACAGAGAGGGCATTCCCGGCCAAGGAAATCCTGCTAGTACCAAAACATAGTCATTAAGTTAAAGATAAAATTGGCGTATGTACGTTTGGAACACAGCATTGTATAGAAGTGACTTATGGGCAATGGGAAAACCAGAACAGAGAAGTGAAGTGTCTGAGGTGTGTTGCTCCAGAAGAATGTTGAAAATTTTGTGGGCTGATAAGATCAGGTATGAGTAGGTTCTCTTCAGAATTAGCGGAGAAAGAAACACATGGAAAACACGAAAAGAAGGAGCAGTATGATCTGACATGTCTTGAGACATCAGGGAATAACCTCCTTGTTACTAGAGGTAAGAACCGCAGAGGAAGACATAGACTGGAACACAGCCAACAAGTAACTAGGTTTTTATATGTTCATCCTTTTGACTGGAGGTCTTGGGCACCACGGCCGTTCATTATTGTTAGAAAACGAAACACCTATAGTCGTCCTTATTATATACTGTGTAGCTACCAGTTTCGGCACTTCAGTGCGTCATCTTCAGACCGTAGTAGATTCTGAAGGGGTTGTTATGATCCATATATACACTGCATCACTGGCTAAGATAACTGGTTAACGAGGACTGTCTCTAACTGCGGTGTTAGCATTCCAACCAACAAATGCCAACTGCGTCAGTGGGCAACATAACTGGTTTACGCAAACTGTCTGTAACTGTGGTGTCAGCATTCCAACCATCAACTGCCAACTGAGTTAGCAGTTAGCAGTTGATGGTTGGAGTGCTGACACTACAGTTACAGACAGTTTGCATAAACCAGTTACGTTGTCCACTGATACAGTGTACATATGGATCATGACAACCACTTCAGCATCAACTACGGCCTGAAGGTGACGCATTGAAGCGACGAAAATGGTAGCTGCACAATAAATAAGATAATAAGGACGGCTGTAAGCGTTACATTTTCTTACTACAAGTAACTATGTACGTACTGTGCAAATGCTACTCTGAGACGATCAAGTTAACGCAGGAGAAGAATTAGTGGCAGGCCGCATCATACCAGTCAGAAGACTGATGAACATTAGGTAAAAACTATAGAAAAGGACGTAGATTGGAATACATACAACAATTAATTGTGGATATTGGGTGTCAATTTAATTTTGAAACGAAGACAATGCAAGAAACAAGATATCGTAGTGGATTGCGTTCAAACGATCAGATAACACTGATAAAATAAGAAAGCTCTTCCGTTTTTCTCACGTCCATTAAGAAACTTCCACACGACGCTATGCACCAGATGTTCATTATAAGAAATTTCTTCCTGAAATTAAGGCTTATACTTGGACCTACTAGACTTTTTAGGGAAATAGTGCTCTCTTTGCATGGGCTATACTGCTCCTTACGTCCTCGTTTCGTCAAGCTACTAGAGCTGCTTTCTGTGGTGTCCCCAGTTTCCATACTAAGTTGAGCGCTAATCTAGTTTATGCTAGTCTTTGATACCTGCCGCACTCAGTAGACCGTTCATTCCTTTCAACACGTCCTGTAGCTGTTCCTGACTTCCAGGGTTGACATTAAAAGTCAACATTGAATCTTACTGTAGATATATTTACAGCGTGAATTTTAAACAAGATAATGAATCTCTTTTTTATTTCCTTCATTGTTCATTCCTATCTCTCTCTTCACCCTCGACACTTGTTATCCCTCTATAGTCCGTGAGACGAGTGATTGGTACTGACAGTTCCGGCGGGCAGACGGCGCTGTTGCTGAACGTGGCTCACAGAACGCGGCGCCCTGTCTGCTACACGCATTCTCTAGCAGCAGAAATAAAAGCGAGACAAAATACAAGTCGTATTGGTACACGTGAATTTATTTAAAGTTGATGCTTGAAATATATTAAATTGAAAACTGATAAGAGCTATTTAGTACAAGTATCTAAGATGCTGAAACATAATAAAGTTATTTGTTAAACTTCACAACTGAAATGAAAACTATTTTCGCAAGTTGTTGAACATTAGCAGTTTTGGTTTCCATTGTTAAGTATTAGCATTATTAATTTGTTCTACTACAAGCTACAGAATAATTGGTCAGTGTATTAAGAGTTATAATCTGAAGAAAGTACTCACAATATGATGATCTGGTTGTAGATCGATAGCAAACTCCCTCCTTACATTCCTGAATACGTTATAGTTACTGTAATGGAAAAACACCACTCACATCACTGTCAGAACCTGATTTGACATTGTCTTCCTCAGCACTACTCGAACTATCACTGCTCTCTCCCAGATGTATAATTAAATTTTCGATGCATTCTTCCACAATCCCTTCGGTTTTGGCCGCCTCTCTGATAGCACTTGCAGTGCTGTTTACAATTTTAGCCCACGTCTCGCTTGTCACTTTATTGATAGCTGCTGGAAGGAGAGTTTCCACTTCAGAGATCGTGAATTTTTTATTGTTTGCAGCAATGTAATTTTTTATCTGCGCCCACACTCCTTCAATTGCATTGAAGTGACAGTGGTATGGAGGAAGCCGAACGATTTCATGCCCGTGCCTTTTAGCAATCTCGTCAATTACATATGTTGGAAATTGGGGTTTCTTTTGTGCCACAATTTCGAGCAGTTCCGCCTTCCTTAAATCTTCTCTGAAATCTACGTTTCGCCGTTTCAACCACTGAATGATATCGTCTTTTTTTGTTGCCAAGGTTGGCGCCTTATCGTGAACAACGGAATGATAAGGCGCACTGTCCATAACAATCACTGATGGACTTGTCAGATTCGTCATAAGCGATGTCTCGAACCATTCTTGAAATACTACACTGTTCATTTCTTCTTTTTTGACCGAAACATTTTCAAGCAGTTTGGCACAAAACCTTTCGATGTTCCTGCATGTAAGACAATAATACGCCCTCCTTTGCCAACAGGCACTGCCATTGTCCCCTCGGGCGTTCCATCATTCCAGCCTCTACGTAAAGAATGGCTGGCATTGACCCAAACCCAAGTTTCATCTAACCACACTATACTTTCGAATTCCACACCCATGATCCTGCGCAGAAATCTGCACCGCCATGCAACTACATCTGTCCTTTCCATTAATATTTTGCGTCCGTTAAACAGTGAATAGCTGAAGCCTATGTCTTTCAACACTGTACGCAATGAAAATTTGCTCCCTTTAAAAAGATCGTCTTTCTGAAGCGACACCAGTAATTTAGATAGAGTGGGATGTTCCCTTCTCTTATAATAGCTGTATATATGACGACGAATAGCGTCTTTCTGAAAATCGTCCAAAGCTGTCACCTGCTTATTTCTCGGTCGCTTCTTTCCTGGTGTGTGCAGCTTTGTTGTGCCACTCTCGTCACAATCTACACTATACTGTTCTTTCCCTATCTTTACAACAGTGTTCTTACTTATTTTCAATGCTGCTGCAGTTCTCTTCACAACCTGAACAACAGGAATTAAGGGCCCACCTTCGTCCTTTTCTTTCTCAAAGTAATCCCTCACAGAGCACACGAATTCACGGGCCTGGGTGTGTAGCACATTTTTCTTCCTCCATTTCACTTCTTGTGTTGGGCTGGTTCTACCCGCCACACTAGACATTGTTTACAACGAAACGTAAACAAAGAAACACTAAAAATAACAAAAACGAAATAAACTGCGAATTCAACTTCAGACAAACGACGAACGACCGCACCGCCTGCACGCGAGACACTGGTAAGTTTCATAAGCGCGCGCGACCGGGTTTCAGAGCGGCAACGTGGCCCTTGCTACCCGCTCAAAGTCAGGCCGTCATTGGCTGCCTGCCTGCGGTCGCTACCGAGCTGTCAATACCAAAGACTCGTCTCCCAGACTATAAGTAGTTAGACGTTTGTATATTACCTGTTTTTTTCTTATAGTATATACACTCCTGGAAATGGAAAAAAGAACACATTGACACCGGTGTGTCAGACCCACCATACTTGCTCCGGACACTGCGAGAGGGCTGTACAAGCAATGATCACACGCACGGTACAGCGGACACACCAGGAACCGCGATGTTGGCCGTCGAATGGCGCTAGCTGCGCAGCATTTGTGCACCGCCGCCGTCAGTGTCAGCCAGTTTGCCGTGGCATACGGAGCTCCATCGCAGTCTTTAACACTGGTAGCATGCCGCGACAGCGTGGACGTGAACCGTATGTGCAGTTGACGGACTTTGAGCGAGGACGTATAGTGGGCATGCGGGAGGCCGGGTGGACGTACCGCCGAATTGCTCAACACGTGGGGCGTGAGGTCTCCACAGTACATCGATGTTGTCGCCAGTGGTCGGCGGCAGGTGCACGTGCCCGTCGACCTGGGACCGGACCGCAGCGACGCACGGATGCACGCCAAGACCGTAGGATCCTACGCAGTGCCGTAGGGGACCGCACCGCCACTTCCCAGCAAATTAGGGACACTGTTGCTCCTGAGGTATCGGCGAGGACCATTCGCAACCGTCTCCATGAAGCTGGGCTACGGTCCCGCACACCGTTAGGCCGTCTTCCGCTCACGCCCCAACATCGTGCAGCCCGCCTCCAGTGGTGTCGCGACAGGCGTGAATGGAGGGACGAATGGAGACGTGTCGTCTTCAGCGATGAGAGTCGCTTCTGCCTTGGTGCCAATGATGGTCGTATGCGTGTTTGGCGCCGTGCAGGTGAGCGCCACAATCAGGACTGCATACGACCGAGGCACACAGGGCCAACACCCGGCATCATGGTGTGGGGAGCGATCTCCTACACTGGCCGTACACCTCTGGTGATCGTCGAGGGGACACTGAATAGTGCACGGTACATCCAAACCGTCATCGAACCCATCGTTCTACCATTCCTAGACCGGCAAGGGAACTTGCTGTTCCAACAGGACAATGCACGTCCGCATGTATCCCGTGCCACCCAACGTGCTCTAGAAGGTGTAAGTCAACTACCCTGGCCAGCAAGATCTCCGGATCTGTCCCCCATTGAGCATGTTTGGGACTGGATGAAGCGTCGTCTCACGCGGTCTGCGCCCGCATCTCGTGGTCGTGCGGTAGCGTTCTCGCTTCCCACGCCCGGGTTCCCGGGTTCGATTCCCGGCGGGGTCAGGGATTTTCTCTGCCTCGTGATGGCTGGGTGTTGTGTGCTGTCCTTAGGTTAGTTAGGTTTAAGTAGTTCTAAGTTCTGGGGGACTAATGACCATAGATGTTAAGTCCCATAGTGCTCAGAGCCACTTGAACCACGCGGTCTGCACGTCCAGCACGAACGCTGGTCCAACTGAGGCGCCAGGTGGAAATGGCATGGCAAGCCGTTCCACAGGACTACATCCAGCATCTCTACGATCGTCTCCATGGGAGAATAGCAGCCTGCATTGCTGCGAAAGGTGGATATACACTGTACTAGTGCCGACATTGTGCATGCTCTGTTGCCTGTGTCTATGTGCCTGTGGTTCTGTCAGTGTGATCATGAGATGTATCTGACCCCAGGAATGTGTCAATAAAGTTTCCCCTTCCTGGGACAATGAATTCACGGTGTTCTTATTTCTATTTCCAGGAGTGTACCTATACTTCTGCATCATTCATTGCTTTATTGTGTCGAACGCTCGAAGTTTTTTGATTGTTTTGTAAGTCATCCTTATATTATCGTGCTAAACGGACGGAAGTGCTACTCCAGTTTATTTAACTTTTCTAAAATTAAAGTGATATTCATGTAACAAACTAGTTTTCCTTTCCTTTCTTTTGTCTGTTGTTCTGATCAGCAACGTGGACAGATGAGCTCTTTATTTGATAGGTATCGTATTTATGTACCCTTGCTACCTTCAGTATTTTGTGGTTGATTTTCCTTCGATGATCTGTCTCTAGTCAGCAATGAAACATGAAAATTCTTTTATCCGACTCTCCTAATGTCATACGAGTATTTCTACAGATGTGCCTAATAGAGAAAGTGTGACACTAAATACAAAGGTTATCTTTCTTTCGCTTCAGCAGAAACGGGATCATAATCAGCAGCAAGATCCCGCAGTCTGGGTGTCTGTGATGTATGCTCTATTGTATGCCCTGTATTTTATCCGTTAACGAGACTAGTGTATATATATTTTAATTGATGCAGTATCATTCAGACTTCAGCACACGTTTTTGAGCTGGAAGTTGTAGTGTTTTGGAGAGTGGATAGCTTATCACATAGTACAGCGATCAGCAAAACAGACGTTTGTTCTGTTCATGTGGAAATTATCAAATTTTTCAACAGAATTAGAAGTGAGAGATAACATGACCTGTGCGTGTGTGAGTTTGTGTAACAGAGACGAATAATTTCGTTGTTGTTGTACACTCGCATGATAACATCATTGTCATTGTTGTCACCGGTTTTTCGTTATATGAGAAAGAAAACAGTTAGAAACGGTCAATTTCAGAATCGGAAATTTGCAATAGAGAGGCTAAATACTGTACATTTTATTTAGCAAAATCATGTAATGGTTTACCTTTTTGCCACTGAACTTTTCTTAATAAAGATAGATAGATAGGGAGATAAACAGGTAGAGAGAGACAGAGAGAGAGACAGAGAGAGAGAGAGAGAGAGAGAGAGAGGAGAGGTAAATTTATTATAAAAATCTATGTGGCATGTCAGTAACATGCGTCCTTTTCAGCGAAAAACGTGATATCCAGAATTAAATTAAATTTATTTTAATTCCGAATGCAGTAGTACTATCTATAATCTAGAGTTACAACCGCCAGGATGAATGCCACTGTGGCAGATTACAATCATGATGAGCACACAGCAGTCGGCCGCAATGCGGTTTTAAGCTGTCAGTTAGGTCTAAATGTTGTTATGACAGCCGCCACAGGCCTTATTTGCAGAAACTCCGGTCATGGTGATAAACCGACAATTTAGATTCACCATGTATTTTGAACCTATTAACATATTTAACTGTTTAAAACTTTCAGTAATGAATACATGAAGAGCAATCCGGCTTTAATAACGATGGACATGACATGCGCTGAGACCACATACATCTAATGAGAAAAGGTATTTATGCAATTTTATAAATTCGGTATATCTCGTAGTAACGTCATAACGGGATCAGTTGCTTAACTACATGAAGTTCAGATTGACCGATAAACTGCTGTATGTTTCATCCGAGTAACAAGAACGAAATTATATTGCAATGAGGCTTCTAAGAATACATGAGATATACACGTGCCCGTTAACTCAGCTGTTATTCATATAAGATTTTAATTTCCTCTTTAACCGGACACTGTGGTAGAGATGATGCAAAGTCTTACCTGTTCTGTCCAGATACACATAGCATGCGTTCCACAGCTATAAACCGTATCTAGAACACATGAGTCTCACATTGTACATGCTGCTCCTGTCTTCAAACATGAGGACCGTGATGTTTGCCAGCATGTAATCTTCACTGTGTGTTCTTTAGAGAATGGACTTCTTTTTGTAACGTGTCTAGAATAATGATCGGGTAATTTCAGCGAAATATTTAAGTATTATATTCTCTTCTGTATCTCGCAGTGGGCAAATGTCATCTGGTTGTTGCATCTCATTCGCTTCAGATCTCAAATGATCTTTGGCTGGGAACTGAAACTATCAGTGTTTGTGCAGTTACGTTTAGCTCCAATTTAACTGAGATAAATGAGATAAGAACGGTGTTTATTTGCTGCCACTACACATATGTCTTTTATCATTTGGGCTCTCAGGTGAGATGTCCAGAGACGTTCTGGAACGTCGGTTAAAATCTCTGTCTGTCTTCCCTCAGATACATGTCTCCCAACAAGCAGCGAGAAAGTAAGATAATGCATCAGCCACTGATATATTATTACATTTTCGCCTAAATATGTTACAATACTGTACTTCATTGAACGCAGTTTTAACTTGTAGAACTAATGACGGGTTTTACAATAAGTTTAAGATGCAAAAGTTCAAGACACCTTGCATTTTAGTAATTAATTTTCATCCATTCATATATTTCAGCCAAATTAGTGTTTTTGGCGTATTTTCCGCAGTTTTTTGTTGCTTATCTAATTATGTTGTTCACGTTCCCATTCATCTTAGTCTTAGAGTTTGTTACATTACAATAATGCAGACTGATGAAAATTTTTCTCTTTTCAATTTTATATATTAATTTTATTTATTGTGGGTATAGACTTCTTACTCCTCCAGCCCCCTTCCTCTCTGTCTCTCTCTCTCTCTCTCCCTCTCTCTCTATCTCTTTCTGTTTGTATCTCTCTCTCTCTCTCTCTCACACACACACACACAATATCTATCTATCTATCTATTTATCTCTTTCGATCCTTCAAGAGTTCTTGTTTCACCACAGCAATGAAACCTCTATGTACTATGTTCCTAAAGCTCTCATGTTACCCTTCTATACCTCACAGTTGCTTTCTCTATACCCTGAATCGGCTAACAGCATTTACTGCACCTGCGGCGTTCATTAACTTACATTAAATTTCCTTCATTATTTAATTTATGTTTTAACCCAGAAGCTGTTTTAAGGTTGCAACTTGATCACTTTACACGCAACTACGTTAAACAAGCAGTAATTAAATATATTTCACTGTAACAGTAATAACAGCAATGCTATACATGCACCAGGCATACAGTGTCGATTTGTAATTCCTAATATTTAATTAGTAAGAGGAGTATTGACAGCCATAGCCCATTCGTCATCTAGAATAAAATGGGGAAAAGAAAATTAGTTATATTCACAGCAGTAAGAGTTAAATAGATCTCTAGAGAATAGGATGCTGCCAACAGGAGAGAGGTAATAGCAATTTGAAGACAATGGAGGTCGTAAGGAATGTCTATATGTTTGAGTTCGTAGAAGCGTCTGATTCTCCGATAGTTATCATGGTGCTGCAGGGTGACACACTTACTTCATCATCCTCGAATTTAAACTACGATACTCACCTACAAGACCATAATCGAAGAAGCTAATAGAAACAAATTGGTCTGCCATTAACCCTTCTTCACATGTGCGTATGTTCCATAAATATTATCTTTATGGCGTAGACTACTAGTGACTCGTCCACTTAAGTGTCTTCGTCGGATGGGCGAAGAATCGCAGCTGTGTAGAAATTGGAACGAGTGAGGCAGCTACCAAGATTGGAAGGATCGCGTCTCGTAAAAGCTTTCTCAACGGCTTTGCATGCGATGTGTCGCTACTGAAGTTTCTTGTTATGGATGGCTCTAGAACTGAGTACATCTACATTCCGGTCAAGAAGACAGTAATTTTAACTTCAAATAGTTCAATGTCTGACTGCACTCAGTACGTTGATGTCGATCCTGGGTTCAGCCAGATGGCAAAATGATCCCTTAATACAAAGAAATCATCTACCATATTTCTGCACCAGTTTCAGCACTTTTGTCAAGAATTGCTGTCGATAAACAGAGTACTTTGAGTAGAATTATAATGTGATATAGAATATAACAGCTCGGTTCACAAAGCGTGCAAGATAATTACGAAGTTTATTATCACATCTGAAAATTATATTAGTTATTCTATTACATGATTAATTTTAACCTCGCCTACCATCTGTTGAGTTATAATCCGTCGGATGAGACATCAGTGGAAATTCTATGGCAAGTGGATGGCGACTCGTGTTGTACCGTGAGTAGAAAATCTCATTTTCTTGTGAGGCTCATACAGCGTTTTGCAAATTCTTTTCCTTGAAGTATTTCGTATAGCCGAAGAAACAGTATTTATTCTTTACGATGATTTACTGCTGCTGATTAAAAACAATTGCAGTACCAGAAAAAAGGAAATCTTTCTCACAGGTCTTGTGACTTATTACGCCCAGCCATTCTGAAATGTGGTTTCCCACTTATTGCAGTTCCCATTACTCTAAGAATAAACATGGAGAAGACATAAAATATGGCTGGTGAAATGGAGTGCTACGTTAAATCATTGAAAATATTTACTCCAAACGTCAATGATTGTGTCTCTATTACGTTTACGAAACACTTTCAGTCATAAACTGTAAGGGAAATGACCACCACCGCATTGGCTAGACAGTTACTATCTAAGATTTTTTTTAAAAATTCTTATGTATAGTAGTTGTTATTATTGTTATTATTATGATTGTTTTATTATTATCATTATGGTACTCAGTTTTCACAGCTGTCATAGAGGCCTCTAAGAAGCATTTGCAGTATAACCATACCAACCTTTGACTGGCATGTCGTTTATCCGTATTACATTAATCATTAGTTCACCTTACAAAAACCATGTTGATACATGAGCAGACCACCACAATATTAGTTTCACAATAGTTGTTGTGCTTCCCCCATGAACCATGGACCTTGCCGTTGGTGGGGAGGCTTGCGTGCTTCAGCGATACAGATGGCCGTACCGTAGGTGCAACCACAACAGAGGGGTATCTGTTGAGAGGCCAGACAAACATGTGGTTCCTGAAGAGGGGCAGCAGCCTTTTCAGTAGTTGCAGGGGCAACAGTCTGGATGATTGACTGATTTGGCCTTGTAACATTAACCAAAACGGCCTTGCTGTGCTGGTACTGCGAACGGCTGAAAGCAAGGGGAAACTACAGCCGTAATTTTTCCCGAGGACATGCAGCTTTACTGTATGATTAAATGATGATGGCGTCCTCTTGGGTAAAATATTCCGGAGGTAAAATAGTCCCCCATTCGGATCTCCGGGCGGGGACTACTCAAGAGGACGTCGTTATCAGGAGAAAGAAAACTGGCATTCTACGGATCGGAGCGTGGAATGTCAGATCCCTTAATCGGGCAGGTAGGGTAGAAAATTTAAAAAGGGAAATGGATAGGTTAAAGTTAGATATAGTGGGAATTAGTGAAGTTCGGTGGCAGGAGGAACAAGACTTTTGGTCAGGTGATTACAGGGTTATAAATACAAAATCAAATAGGGGTAATGCAGGAGTAGGTTTAATAATGAATAAAAAAATAGGAGTCCGGGTTAGCTACTACAAACAGCATAGTGAACGCATTATTGTGGCCAAGATAGACACAAAGCCCATGCCTACTACAGTAGTACAAGTTTATATGCCAACTAGCTCTGCAGATGATGAAGAAATTGATGAGATGTATGACGAGATAAAAGAAATTATTCAGGTAGTGAAGGGAGACGAAAATTTAATAGTCATGGGTGACTGGAATTCGTCAGTAGGAAAAGGGAGAGAAGGAAACATAGTAGGTGAATATGGATTGGGGGGAAGAAATGAAAGAGGAAGCCGCCTTGTAGAATTTTGCACAGAGCATAACTTAATCATAGCTAACACTTGGTTCAAGAATCATAAAAGAAGGTTGTATACCTGGAAGAATCCTGGAGATACTAATAGGTATCAGATAGATTATATAATGGTAAGCCAGAGATTTAGGAACCAGGTTTTAAATTGTAAGACATTTCCAGGGGCAGATGTGGATTCTGACCACAATCTATTGGTTATGAACTGCAGATTGAAACTGAAGAAACTGCAAAAAGGTGGGAATTTAAGGAGATGGGACCTGGATAAACTGAAAGAACCAAAGGTTGTAGAGAATTTCAGGGAGAGCATAAGGGAACAATTGACAGGAATGGGGGAAAGAAATATAGTAGAAGAAGAATGGGTAGCTTTGAGGGATGAAGTAGTGAAGGCAGCAGAGGATCAAGTAGGTAAAAAGATGAGGGCTAATAGAAATCCTTGGGTAACAGAAGAAATATTGAATTTAATTGATGAAAGGAGAAAATATAAAAATGCAGTGAATGAAGCAGGCAAAAGGGAATACAAACGTCTCAAAAATGAGATCGACAGGAAGTGCAAGATGGCTAAGCAGGGATGGCTAGAGGACAAATGTAAGGATGTAGAGGCTTGTCTCACTAGGGGTAAAATAGATACTGCCTACAGGAAAATTAAAGAGACCTTTGGAGAGAAGAGAACCACTTGTATGAATATCAAGAGCTCAGATGGCAACCCAGTTCTAAGCAAAGAAGGGAAGGCAGAAAGGTGGAAGGAGTATATAGAGGGTTTATACAAGGGCGATGTACTTGAGGACAATATTATGGAAATGGAAGAGGATGTAGATGAAGATGAAATGGGAGATACGATACTGCGTGAAGAGTTTGACAGAGCACTGAAAGACCTGAGTCGAAACAAGGCCCCGGGAGTAGACAACATTCCATTAGAACTACTGATGGCCTTGGGAGAGCCAGTCTTGACAAAACTCTACCATCTGGTGAGCAAGATGTACGAGACAGGCGAAATACCCTCAGACTTCAAGAAGAATATAATAATTCCAATCCCAAAGAAAGCGGGTGTTGACAGATGTGAAAATTACCGAACTATCAGTTTAATAAGTCACAGCTGCAAAATACTAACACGAGTTCTTTACAGACGAATGGAAAAACTGGTAGAAGCGGACCTCGGGGAAGATCAGTTTGGATTCCGTAGAAATGTTGGAACACGTGAGGCAATACTAACCTTACGACTTATCTTAGAAGAAAGATTAAGGAAAGGCAAACCTACGTTTCTAGCATTTGTAGACTTAGAGAAAGCTTTTGACAACGTTAACTGGAATACTCTCTTTCAAATTCTGAAGGTGGCAGGGGTAAAATACAGGGAGCGAAAGGCTATTTACAATTTGTACAGAAACCAGGTGGCAGTTATAAGAGTCGAGGGGCATGAAAGGGAAGCAGTGGTTGGGAAAGGAGTGAGACAGGGTTGTAGCCTCTCCCCGATGTTATTCAATCTGTATATTGAGCAAGCAGTAAAGGAAACAAAAGAAAAATTCGGAGTAGGTATTAAAATTCATGGAGAAGAAGTAAAAACTTTGAGGTTCGCCGATGACATTGTAATTCTGTCAGAGACAGCAAAGGACTTGGGAGAGCAGTTGAACGGAATGGACAGTGTCTTGAAAGGAGGATATAAGATGAACATCAACAAAAGCAAAACGAGGATAATGGAATGTAGTCAAATTAAATCGGGTGATGCTGAGGGGATTAGATTAGGAAATGAGACACTTAAAGTAGTAAAGGAGTTTTGCTATTTGGGGAGTAAAATAACTGATGATGGTCGAAGCAGAGAGGATATAAAATGTAGACTGGCAATGGCAAGGAAATCGTTTCTGAAGAAGAGAAATTTGTTAACATCGAGTATAGATTTAAGTGTCAGGAAGTCGTTTCTGAAAGTATTTGTATGGAGTGTAGCCATGTATGGAAGTGAAACATGGACGATAACCAGTTTGGACAAGAAGAGAATAGAAGCTTTTGAAATGTGGTGCTACAGAAGAATGCTGAAGATAAGGTGGGTAGATCACGTAACTAATGAGGAGGTATTGAATAGGATTGGGGAGAAGAGAAGTTTGTGGCACAACTTGACTAGAAGAAGGGATCGGTTGGTAGGACATGTTTTGAGGCATCAAGGGATCACAAATTTAGCATTGGAGGGCAGCGTGGAGGGTAAAAATCGTAGAGGGAGACCAAGAGATCAATACACTAAGCAGATTCAGAAGTATGTAGGTTGCAGTAGGTACTGGGAGATGAAGAAGCTTGCACAGGATAGAGTAGCATGGAGAGCTGCATCTAACCAGTCTCAGGACTGAAGACCACAACAACAACAGTTGTTGTGACATCCTCCAGTTCTGTATGTTTCCTTAGCTGTTTAGTTACAACGTGTCCCACAGTCTCTTACTGTTGCCACTGGAAAAGTCTACTTTTCGATATTATTCTGCTTCTAAGTTCGGTGTCTCATTGCCATACGTTAAAACAGGAAGATCATGGTCAATATACACGATCCAATTTCAGGCAAAGTGGTAAGTTACTATTCAATATGGAACATATAGATCAAATACAATTGATAATACAAGTAAATTTTTATCCCCCTATTTCCTTTCTGCCTTCTTCTCATGCTTTTAGTTTAGTGTTCGCCTAAGTACACGAATTTGACAACTAGTTCTCCATATCCTTGGTTAATCCCGTCATTATTCCAGGATTCTGTCAAATCGCCACAGTATCATTAACTGAATCGTAGGAGCATTTGATGATAACTTATGGTAGCCTTCGTTTTTTGACCACATGCGTGAACTACAGGTATCGCAGTTTCGCTATTACAGCTTCTTCAATTACTTTAAGGGTTTTGGGATGATCATCCGGCACACAAAAGAAATGAAGAGAATTAGTAAAGGGTCTCCAAAGGGATATCGATTTCCGGACCAATATTTTGGCATTTGGTAATCTAACTACTCTTCCGCCAGTTGGAAGAAGATAACCAAGTCTAAGGGATGCTGGTGTATGTCGATGATGTCTTGGCTGCGGTGTCAGGGAACTCAAGAACTGATGTGGAAGATATGGCGAAAGTGGTTATTTCCCAGATGCTGCAATGGTGCGGAGTCATCGAATGAAATATAGCGCCATGGAAAACCACATACACTCTGTTTAAACATAAACTTTCATTGCGTAGCAATATTAGAAAACAGATCCATCATCAATCACTTAGATGATACCTCGGAATCAAGTTGGTCGAAAAGAGTAACTTCATGCGGCACATTCAGACGATCGCAGACGCGTTACGCACAAGGTTTCCTGTGCCTCATCGTCGAACTACAAGCTACCACTGCGTGTGGTGAGGACCTATCACCACGCAACGTCTATCGAAGGCTACGCAGCAAGTGCATGGGCGACAGACGGTAGCGCGCGTGGAACAGACAACTACTGCGAGGAGCACAGATGGGTGTGCTCCTCAGATTCACGTGGACTTTTTGCATCACGCCAACAGATGCTTTTGTGGTGAACCTCGTGATCTACCCAGTCACATTACAGTAAGATGTCGTGCAGCCTCGTACTGTTTACTTTAAGGGGATTTGACGAAGTCTTACAAATTGATACGTCATGCGACAGGCACCAGTACTTCTGTCCCGCTAGTGTCATCTTTGCTTTCGATTTTCCTTTGGTCGGCCGCGAGTCATTGCGGGTCCGGCTATCTAAGCCTGCAGCGTCGAGGCAGCGTGTGATCTGTCGGTCGCGAGGTCCTACAGGTTCGGGAGGTCGGCCCTTACTTGGTGCGCATTCTCATAGCGCGTTACACGAGTGGGGTGCTGCGGCCGAAGACGGTGGCGAAGCTGGATTTTGGCACGACGAGTGGTGTTTGGATTTGTGCCCACCACGCAGTGATCGTTGAGAAGAGCTTGCTGGAGCATCGCCTGGATTATCCTTCCGCCTGTTCACATGGTGTGTGTTTGGTTAAAGCCGGTGCAGCTGTGTGCTTAGTTATATCCATTAATGGTTTACAATGTTATCTGCAGTCTGAGCTTGCCCCCGAGTGTGCCATGGCAAGTTACGTCACACATGCCTTGATAACGGGCCTTAGTCTTTCCATCTTGGTTTCTTACTACTTGATAAATATCAGCAGATGTAAGCATGACTGGTGAGCTGCTCATTATTTAGTGATTGTATATTTATGGTGGTGATAACCATGATTTTTAAATACAAGTATCTACACATTAGTGACGAGTAACGAAAGACGATGCTCTCTCGTAAAATCACATCATGTCTTATGAAGATATAGTTCTGCTCGGCCTTGTCTTTAAAATAAACACAGCTGTTACTATCGCGTGGTGTTATGGTGTTTAAATGAATGCTTAAGTTGCTGAGATAAAACCTTTTTTAGGCGAGCTTTCCTGTTTTAAATGTTATGGTTTTATGTCTTATGTAGTATGAATGTGTAAATGCAAGTGTGCTATTGATGTTGATTTATGTTTGAGATACATGGAGCGCCATGTATTTCGTCCGGCATGGTGAGGCGTGGCAACTTGGCTTGACGACTTGGCCGTTTCCAGCGGAATTGTGATTCGTTTTATGGGCTCCATATGGAGGCCCTCTTCCTCGCTCACGTCTTTAAGTTGAATATTGCTTCGCGCTTTGTTTCGGGCTCCGTCAGGTCGTTAAGCTATGTAGCCCGTTCCTCCGCCACTCTGGAGAATGTACTTCGGCTTGAAATATGACTTCGATCTTGTAATGTTGAGCGGCACTCTGGCATTAATGCCCGATCAGATTCATTAAGGTTGGTTGGTTGTTTCGGGGAAGGAGACCAGACAGCGAGGTCATCGGTCTCATCGGATTAGGGAAAGACGGGGAAGGAAGTCGGCCGTGACCTTTCAAAGGAACCATCCCGGCATTTGCCTGGAGCGATTTAGGGAAATCACGGAAAACCTAAATCAGGATGGCCGGACGCGGGATTGAACCGTCGTCCTCCCGAAGGCGAGTCCAGTGTCTAACCACTGCGCCACCTCGCTCGGTATTCATTAAGGCTCCGCTTGGTTAACTGTATTTTTTTTATCATTGAGGATGTTGTTATTTGTACCTTGTGTGTGAGTTGTAAAGGTTTCAATTTTTATAAAGGAAGGTTTTATGTGTGTATGTTACCAAGCAATCTTTAGATTCAATAATTCAAGAACAGACTTAATCGCATTTATTAATGTTGTAATACCGCCAACCGGGTTCAACCTGACGTAGCGGTCATCTTCTGGGCGTTTACACCATTGGTCGACTGCTGGTGGTGTCACTCCTGTCTCCATAACGGTAGGATAGTTTCCTGCCGTTATGTAGACAGGAGTGAAACCACCAGCAGTCGACCAATGGTGTAAACGCCCAGAAGATGACCGCTACGTCAGGTTGAACCCGGTTGGCGGTATTACAACATTAATAAATGCGATTAAGTCTGTTCTTGAATTATTGATTAATCATACTAATTGCTGCTTCTCTCCACAACCATGTTGTCCAAAATCCTTTAGAATGCTGGGGTCTCTTTTATTAATTGTTTGTTATTTTAATTAGTGTTTATCTGTCCTGACGCCTAATTGATAATTCTTTAGTCAGACCTTTGGGCAACGGCTGCCTTCAGTAGGGAACGTGAAGATTTTTTAAGTTACCTTTTCATTTGTTTTTTAATGTTTATTTACATTATTTCTTCGGTAGGAAATGTTATTGCAAAGTAAAGACAATGTATAGCCCAGTCTTGCAGGTTTTGAGTTTAGGCAAGTTGATTTTATTAAATGTTTGTACCAAGAGCGACTTCAATTAAGGCTTTATAAGTTGGTTAAGAAAATGTTGATAGGGGTTTGACAAAAGTCTTATTATAATTGTGCTGAGGTTGTTAAACACCAACCTACCTTGTTGTATTAAATTGTGTGAAGGTAAATAAAACTGTTAACACAAGCTGTGTATGTTGGATATTATCACCCTGCTGCTTTCTGTGTAACGCTAAGATGCAAAAGGGCGTCTCACAAATATTAGACCGAACTGTAACAGCCCCAACTCCTGAACTGTAAAATGAGTATATGGATAACGACTGGGACAGCAGTGAAAAGGGTGGAGGAGTGCACAAACTATTCCCGTGAATTCGAGAGCATCTAGCACTGTATCACGTAAACCCCAGTCAGTGAATGCTACACTGCCTATCGATACATTATACATAATCAGTTTACCTTCAAGGTACAGTGACGATATTTCTAGTGGTTGCCTAATTTCGGGTAGTTGAATATTTCCCTTTCTTGGTGTTGCACTCCGTAGCTCGCTCCAAGCACCTGCATGGAAGGTCATTCTCATACGACAAAGTGACTTGGGTGTCAGTGCTGTCAACGTTTCGTTCTCCACAACTATTTTTGCATTGTGATCAAGATAAACATTTTCTACAGTATTCAGTTGGAAGTCCTTCCTCAAATCAGGTAAGGCACACATTCAAAGTATTTCATAAGGGACGATAGTTTCAAGCATCCTCTTTCTTATCTAATTCATAAACATATGAATATATATAAAGATGGTAAATGTTCTTTCGGACATGTCCGAAAGAACAGATACCATCTTCATATAGATAAGGCTCTTCGGCCAATGATCTTCTTCAGTGCGGATGCACTCTTCTTGGCCGATCTCGTAAGGGAATCGATAGATTGACTGCCGCGAGTAATGAGTATAGTGGGCAGGGGCACTGCAAATGTAGTGTGTGGACAGTCAGTTGTAAGTGTGGGTCTCACGGGAAGCGTGTCGGAGATACGTCACTGCAGTCGAATTATCCTCTGTGTCCTCGGTGGCCGAGACGGATAAAGTGTGTGCCATGTAAGCAGGAGATCCGGGATTCGAGTCCCAGTCGGACCACTCATTTTTATCTGTCCCCGTTGATATTGATCAACGCCTGTAAGCAGCTAAAGGTCTGGAGTTCATTGTAATTTCACAGTTCATAAACATTTCGTCCACAGTTCACTTAGGAGTTTTAAGTTATGCGTAAATAGAAGTAGGGGATGGTCCGTAATAGTGGGTAGTATTCGACTGCAACATTTCGGGTATCCGAAATTTAGAGTCAGTTTGTACAAAGAGAGGTCGTAAATAGACGTCACTTTTTAAGTGTCTGAGAGACACACGTGGAGCCATTGATGGATTGGGCATATTGCAGAGCTGCAACCATGTAAGTTGCTGCAAATGATTTAAAAATGTGGGATCCACCCTTTTGTCTCCTTTATTTCTTTATTTATGGATTTTCCTCCTCAGAAATCTGCAGCTATGTCTCGGAAGCCAAAGTAGGGTCACTGTCGACTGCAGTTAGAGGAATGCAAGGAACAGTGGTTTCTACTTTAGAAATCAGCGCGCTTCCTGTACTTCCACCTTCAAATCTAACACCAAGAGCAGATAAAGCAGTAGTGTTGAGATCTCATTTTAAAAAGGCTTTTGAGCAGACCCTAGCTGAACAGGGAAAGAAAGCAACTCCCAATACCACAGGGAAGACACCAACTTCAGCAAAATTATTCCAGGAGCTTCATTTGATGCATCTGATAGATCTTCAACATTTGGATCTACCAAAAGGAAACTCTTCTTAAGAAAGAAACCAGGAAATCACGAATCAGCAGGATTATGGTGAGGAAGGCTTCGAATCAACCGTTAGTGAAACTATGTTGAACGACACGTCATCGGAATATGAGGGGGACGGCGACTGCATTTACTGCGACGAACTGTGGCCAACTGATATCTATGAAGAAATGTGGACTAAGTGCATCGGTTGTGAGCTTTGTGCAGGTGTCGACAACGATACGTGAAAAGTTTTGAAATGTGACTTCTGCACCGAAAAATACAAAGACTGAGCATTATTCTTGTTATGGCTGAAACGTCTGCAGACTAACCAACAGTTATGCAGCATTCTTTACTTTTGAAACAAACGTTTGGTGTGAATTAAGGGTACGTTACCTAATTCATTAAAGTTTAGTGTTTACTTACAGCCCATTCTCAGGAAATCCGAAAATATGAAATTAGGAACCATATTTTCCGGATGTAAAAATTACACGTTTTAGTTCCTTGTTCTGCTACTAAAGAATAAGAGAATGTTCGGCAGGATTTTTCCAAGAGGAGTATTCAAATATTACCTTGTAAGAGTCCAGCGCATTTTCCATTATTTAAAGACTGCTAATTAACTGGAAATTTTAAATTTAAGAAAATACCTGATAATAGGGGACTTTCACTTACATGTTCAACAGAAAAACAAGAACATGAGTTGTTACGGCTGTATGTTAACACCGGACCCCATTTTATTTAAATGTGACGCTTATAACGGAATTATTCAATAGGGACTAACCAACCACTATACGAATTCTTAAGTAATCTCGAATTGTGGATGATAAGAGACGATGTTTCTAACACCATTTCCCGACATGAAAAAGACAAATTTGCCAGGGTACGGCAATTACAAACTCCCTCTCGTCCCGCCAGCATCACCATAGACGTGTGAAAAACGAAGAGGTTGCGAGCGAGTCTAGTGCTGTGGAAGATGTGAATGCGGGTGTTGTGTCACTCAATGTGTTTGTGCAACCAAGACCACGGCGCCACGCTGTACCACATCAGCTTCACGTCGACCCAGCATCCAGTAACACGTCGCGAGACGGCCGCGGAGGACGAGTGGTTCTAGGCACTTCAGCCCGGAACCGCGCTACTGCTACGGTCGCAGGTTGGAATCCTACCTCGGGCATGGATGTGTGTGATGTCCTTAGGTTAGTTAGGTTTAAGTAGTTCTAAGTTCTAGGGGACTGATGACCTCAGATGTTAAGTCCCATAGTGCTCAGAGCCAACACGTCCCAACGGTGAAGAGGAAATAAGCGTCGGAGTGAAGTGAATAACAAATGAAGATTAACACAATTATTTACCCAATCCCGATGCTTATCCGAGGCTGTTTTTCAAGATACACAGAAAAAAATTATAAAAACTAGAGATTCAGGGGTTAACGCCCATACAGATATTTCTATTGAGGACAGTGCAA
The DNA here is from genome assembly GCF_023898315.1 of Schistocerca nitens. Lineage (NCBI taxonomy): Eukaryota > Metazoa > Arthropoda > Insecta > Orthoptera > Acrididae > Schistocerca > Schistocerca nitens. The sequence goes on from NC_064615.1 coordinate 839,164,235, forward strand.
TGCACAAGATTACATCAGTATTTACTTTACTTGCAGACGTATAACTATAGGTATTAGGAGTAGTATGTTTAAAGGCTGTTTAGAACATTCTAGTGATACAGGTTTTTCTTTTTTTCAGTATCAAATGGTTCAAATGGCTCTGAGCACTATGGGACTCAACTGCTGTGGTCATTAGTCCCCTAGAACTTAGAACTACTTAAACCTAACTAACCTAAGGACATCACACACATCCATGCCCGAGGCAGGATTCGAACCTGCGACCGTAGCAGTGGCACGGTTCCGGACTGCGCGCCTAGAACCGCGAGACCACCGCGGCCTGCTTTTTCAGTATCAGTCAGGGCAGCAGCGACATATGGTAAATGTCTACCTGAACTTACTAATGCTAAGTATAGTAGAACACACACTCTTACGTTTCATGAGCTGCGCAATAGCTAAACGGCAGGAGAAGGAATCTTCCACCTGGACCGGAATGATGAAGTAGCGTGACGCAGGCGTCAGAGACCCGACGGCCGTGTGCAGGAAGATGATACCGGAAGCTTCTCTTACATGCTGTGGCCTGTGTTATTAACAATGAAATTACCTTTCGTAAACGAAAATTTAATGTTGTAACTTCAGTTTTTATGTCGGAGTTCGATATTAGCTGCCACGCTTGATGGCAGATGTACGCTGAAATACTTACGTAGCAGTCACATGTGTGTGTGGTGTTACCAAATAAACTTTTTGTGCCGTCTAAAAAAAGTATTAAAGAAGTAATTATTTTGGAAATTGATGTCTCCAGTTCATTTATCCTGAGATGTGTGTGAAGATCAAGAAGAGCGATAAGTTTTACTGAATGAGCATTCAGTGGTGTTTAATCCCAGACTTATCGAGTTTAAGAGGAGTGATACAAACTGTGAAGCTAGGAATGATTTTCAAAGCGTAGTGATCTGGTAGGTTATACCAGTGAAACATTGTCACTTTATTATTCAAGGCGAGTCTAAATTAAACACAAATTACGTAATTAATAATTTCCTGCAATTCAAAGTTTTACTACAGTTATCAGAGATAACTATACTTATAAATCTTGGTGTTATCAGTCATCCTTGATTCTCTTAGTAAAGGGTAAACGAATAAAAGAATATGTCTCGTTTCAACTCATCCAATTTTTCTAATGCATTTTTACTATTCAATGCCCACAGTTCGACCGCAACAGCAGAGTGAACCGTCTAAACAACAATTTTACTAATCTTCGAATATATAGAGGTGTGGTTAGACGCGATCTCTGTGAAGAAGGTAGCGAAACTAACTTAGTCTACCAGCTACGTCTCTACCAGCTACGTAAGATTCGCTCGGAAAGAAGAATTTTTAAGCTTCTGGTCAATAATATTCCTGTAGAGAGATTGCGATGTGATCTACCAGGAGATCGTAACATCTAAGGGCCAAGAACATATCGCAAGAGCACTTCATTAGTGCTAGTTTTTTCCCCAGGAAGCAGGTCAGGTATTGAAGTGTGACACACGGACGCAGTACAGCTAGCATATATTGACAGGCGTAGTCAACTTAGTGGTGCGGTTACGGCCGTGCAGAAAACATCAGGTCGTAAATTATGTGACGTGTTGGTGGGAAGACTGTTGGATGCAGAGAAAAACAACCAACACATTGATGCATGTACATATTAAGACATCACATACACTCCTGGAAATGGAAAAAAGAACACATTGACACCGGTGTGTCAGACCCACCACACTTGCTCCGGAAACTGCGAGAGGGCTATACAAGCAATGATCACACGCACGGCACAGCGGACACACCAGGAACCGCGGTGTTGGCTGTCGAATGGCGCTAGCTGCGCAGCATTTGTGCACCGCCGCCGTCAGTGTCAGCCAGTTTGCCGTGGCATACGGAGTTCCATCGCAGTCTTTAACACTGGTAGCATGCCGCGACAGCGTGGACGTGAACCGTATGTGCAGTTGACGGACTTTGAGCGAGGGCGTATAGTGGGCATGCGGGAGGCCGGGTGGACGTACCGCCGAATTGCTCAACACGTGGGGCGTGAGGTCTCCACAGTACATCGATGTTGTCGCCAGTGGTCGGCGGAAGGTGCACGTGCCCGTCGACCTGGGACCGGACCGCGGCGACGCACGGATGCACGCCAAGACCGTAGGATCCTACGCAGTGCCGTAGGGGACCGCACCGCCACTTCCCAGCAAATTAGGGACACTGTTGCTCCTGGGGTATCGGCGAGGACCATTCGCAACCGTCTCCATGAAACAGGGCTACGGTCCCGCACACCGTTAGGCCGTCTTCCGCTCACGCCCCAACATCGTGCAGCCCGCCTCCAGTGGTGTCGCGACAGGCGTGAATGGAGGGACGAATGGAGACGTGTCGTCTTCAGCGATGAGAGTCGCTTCTGCCTTGGTGCCAATGATGGTCGTATGCGTGTTTGGCGCCGTGCAGGTGAGCGCCACAATCAGGACTGCATACGACCGAGGCACACAGGGCCAACACCCGGCATCATGGTGTGGGGAGCGATCTCCTACACTGGCCGTACACCACTGGTGATCGTCGAGGGGACACTGAATAGTGCACGGTACATCCAAACCGTCATCGAACCCATCGTTCTACCATTCCTACACCGGCAAGGGAACTTGCTGTTCCAACAGGACAATGCACGTCCGCATGTATCCCGTGCCACCCAACGTGCTCTAGAAGGTGTAAGTCAACTACCCTGGCCAGCAAGATCTCCGGATCTGTCCCCCATTGAGCATGTTTGGGACTGGATGAAGCGTCGTCTCACGCGGTCTGCACGTCCAGCACGAACGCTGGTCCAACTGAGGCGCCAGGTGGAAATGGCATGGCAAGCCGTTCCACAGGACTACATCCAGCATCTCTACGATCGTCTCCATGGGAGAATAGCAGCCTGCATTGCTGCGAAAGGTGGATATACACTGTACTAGTGCCGACATTGTGCATGCTCTGTTGCCTGTGTCTATGTGCCTGTGGTTCTGTCAGTGTGATCATGTGATGTATCCGACCCCAGGAATGTGTCAATAAAGTTTCCCCTTCCTGGGACAATGAATTCACGGTGTTCTTATTTCAATTTCCAGGAGTGTATAAAATTATTTACACTAATTCCCGTTACATTTTGTATTGGTCACAGGGAGTCTTCCCAGACCCTTGTTTGCACAAATTAGGCTTATTTTCTATCTGTTGACGTCTACTTTCATTTCAGAAGGACCGGTTTCGGGCAGTGATGCCCATCCTACATAATATCCCGTATTTACAGAATGACCTGTCCTAACAGAACAATCACTTCAGTGACATAAACTCGTAGGAGTTAATATACTGTACTTAAGTTCTTTGCTCTCCGTCTCTGTCTTGTAGAAAATAAAATTCTCACTCGCTCTTTCATATGTGTCTTTCATTAGCAGAATACATTTTCTTATCAAGCAGAGGCTGTGATTTCACTTTACTCCGAGATACGAAACGAGATACTCTGCACGTAAATAAAACTTCCATGACAGGTCTGACTCGCTTCAGTGGAGCTCCATCTGAAATCTCCGCTCGTAGTTGTTCAGAAAACAGCGGCAATGCAGCCGCAACTGTACGAAGCTCTCGGTCTGCTTGTTACCGCCATTCTAGGATTCTGAGGTCAGCTGCTTCTGGAGATCGCCTTCCTCGGACTCTCGTGGGCGTGCAGTTCACACTCAAATGATATTTGCACCCTGTGGAGGGCAAGAGAATGAAGTACCCGCCAAACAACGTTATCGCACCAGATAGGTCAAAAGAAGCTGGAATAAAGTGAAAGTAGTCCTTGTATTCTCACACGAAATTAAATTACTACTGTTACACGTTTGATTTTGCTCTAAGCATTTTCCCTCAGTGTTTCATCTTGCTTTCAACTGATACGAAATTTAAAACCAACAGTTGTTTGTAGTGCCATGTTCAAAACGTTAACGTGGAGTGACCGCGAAGTGTGGAGGTTGTATAGGGAACACTGCTTTCGTCGAGATGAGTGTAATGGCTTTGTCACGTGGCTTGAATGTCAACAGACCTCGCGTTATTTCGGTGCTCCTTGAAGACACCTGGTGCGGTGGCAGATGAAAACTAGCCGCCAAAACGACAGAAGCATCAGGTACTGGATCTGTCTTCAATGCTCTCCCCTGTTGCATACTTTTCCTGACTTCATAAGCAGACAACAATGAGTTTAGCAAGTCATCTGCTTTCGTAGCGTTAACAACACACACACACACACACACAAATTCATTTTATCAATTGTCTTTTCAAAGCAATAACTATCTATAAATGTCGTCTATTTTGTACGTACCACTTACAGTTTCTCGTTCCATCTATATGTAAATAAATAACGTCCCCCACCACGGTTTCTGTGTGTACGGGAAGCCTACACTCAGGAACTACTCCAGGCACTATCACACCTTTCTCAGTAACGGGAGACTGATTCACGAGAAAGGTTTGTACATGAAATTTAAAGGCGCTAAGTACTGATGAGTGTGTAATATTTGTATTGTTATCTGCTCTATATTTGATTGGCTCCTGGAGTTACATCTTGTGACAGTGACGGGAGCTACGAGCTACCAGAGAAGGAAGGGGCTAGAGGGAAAACTGAACAGTAAATAATCGCCGTAACTCCAGAGAGAAGGAAAATTTAAACACAATATCTACGGGACCTGGTGGAATATCTGTAAAGTGTATGCCTGGAAACCGTTTTTTAACCTAGCATTGAACTCGCAATGATATGGAGTTTCGCCAGGAATGACACATGGTTCAGATTCATCGTTAAAATACAGAGACACACAAGTCTACGAAGAGGTGTCCAATCAATCGACCTGTACCGGTCCATTGAGCAACAAGACGAGTTATTACCAGAATGTATAAATACACTATGTGGTCAAAAGTATCCGGACATCTGGCTGAAAACGACTTACTAGTTTGTGGCGCCCTCCATCGATAATACTGGAATTCGTCGTTCGTGCAGATTTTCTGAATTGCACCCCGCCAAGTACAGATGTCAGATTGCCAATGGGCAGAAGTTGGCTGTCTTGGGGGAGGTGAGAGTTAAGTTTCTTTACTTGTAGCCGAGAGGCTGAGTACCCTGCTTATTCTCGGGTGTGAATTTATCCAGACGACCCATTTGGTGTTAGACTATTCAGGGGGCATGTTTTATTTCAAGTTTTGGTCCGATAGGAAAATCGCCTTTTGCAGCTGTAATCGTGGTGTTGCTGTGCACGCACTTACGGAGGACACAGAGCAGGATGATGTATCGCACTTGGACCCTGATCGGGCTCATCAAGTATTGTGTTTACTTGATGATTATCCTGAGGTTCTCACGACCAAATTGGGGACTACACATGTAATTAAATATAGTATACAGGTTACTGATAATATCCCAGTACGTCATGCGCCTTACCGCCTTTCACTCCCTAAAATGAAGCTGTTACGTGCTAAGATCGATCCATGTTGCAGGACGGAGTTATTGGGCATTGCACTTCTCCTTAAGCTTCTCCTGTTTTCCTCATTCCAAAGGGCCAAAGTGGGGACTGTCGAGCGATGGTCAATTATCAGAACTTGAATCAGAAGGTCATATTAGAATCTGTTCCGTTGCCGGATCTCCATAATTGTTTTACTTGGTTTCAAGGTGCCACCATCTTTACTGTCGTGGACTTGAACCAGGCTTACTATCAGATTCCTCTTACCGAAGGTTCCAAACCAGCCACTTCATTCTGCACAGACTGGAATTTATTCTGGTTTAACCGTATTCCTTTCGGTTTGGCTACGGGTGCGGCAGTCTTGTCCCGACTCTTGGATAATGTTCTAGGGGACCTCAAGTTTAAGTGTCTACAATTATCTCGATGATCTAGTAATCTTCAGTAGTTCATTTGCGGACTAGCTGGAGCACCTGCGATTAGTTTTTGATAGGTTGCGTCCCGCTGGCTTAACTGTGAAACCCTCCAAGGTTACCTTATGTCGCCCGCGTATATTCTTTTTAGGTCTTCTGGTATCGGCTGATGAGGTGCGCATTGACCAGGAGCGCACCAAAGGTATTAGGGAATTTCCTCCTCCGCGCGATAAGCAGGGAATCGGTCCTTTCATTGGGATGACCAATTTCTTTAGAAAATTTATTCCCAATTTTGCTCGGGTTGCGGCACCCTTGAATGAAATTGCGCAAGAAGAACAGCGTGTTCGTTAGGGGTTACGAGCAGCAGGAAGACCTTAATGTGTTCAAAACTGCGACGGCTAATCCACCGGTCCTGGACCATTACCCCACACCCAGAGGGGAAATAGGTACATACTTGTAGCGGTCGACGCCTTGTCCCGCTTTACTTGGCTCCTACCCACTCGAGGAATAACGGCCGAAATTACGGTGCAGCAGCTATCCCGCATCATTTCCTGGTTCTATCGTCCGAAGAGTTTGGTCAGTGATAATGCTCCCGCATTTTTGTCTAAGATCTTCAAGGGTTTCTGTTTTACTAACGATATTAAGCATATAACGACCACTTCCTATTACTCCAAGGCTTCCTTCGCGGAGCGCGTCGACCGCATCCTTAAGGCCGCTCTCTGTGTTTACCATTCCTGCACACCTACTCGGTGGGACACTACCTTGGCGTGTCTAAATCAGGCCTTTGATTCTGAAGGGCACCGCACCTAGTCGATTGATGTTTGCCTACATTACCAACTCACCTCTCTCTCATTTGAGGGAGATCAATGACCTTCTCGCGCTAGCTTGCTCGAGAACTGGCAACGAGCCAAGCGTAACATCGATCTTGCCCACCAATGTGAAGCAGTTCGGTACCTGATCTACACTCCTGGAAATTGAAATAAGAACACCGTGAATTCATTGTCCCAGGAAGGGGAAACTTTATTGACACATTCCTGGGGTCAGATACATCACATGATCACACTGACAGAACCACAGGCACATAGACACAGGCAACAGAGCATGCACAATGTCGCCACTAGTACAGTGTATATCCACCTTTCGCAGCAATGCAGGCTGCTATTCTCCCATGGAGACGATCGTAGAGATGCTGGATGTAGTCCTGTGGAACGGCTTGCCATGCCATTTCCACCTGGCGCCTCAGTTGGACCAGCGTTCGTGCTGGACGTGCAGACCGCGTGAGACGACGCTTCGTCCAGTCCCAAACATGCTCAATGGGGGACAGATCCGGAGATCTTGCTGGCCAGGGTAGTTGACTTACACCTTCTAGAGCACGTTGGGTGGCACGGAATACATGCGGACGTGCATTGTCCTGTTGGAACAGCAAGTTCCCTTGCCGGTCTAGGAATGGTAGAACGATGGGTTCGATGACGGTTTGGATGTACCGTGCACTATTCAGTGTCCCCTCGACGATCACCAGTGGTGTACGGCCAGTGTAGGAGATCGCTCCCCACACCATGATGCCGGGTGTTGGCCCTGTGTGCATCGGTCGTATGCAGTCCTGATTGTGACGCTCACCTGCACGGCGCCAAACACGCATACGACCATCATTGGCACCAAAGCAGAAGCGACTCTCATCGCTGAAGACGACACGTCTCCATTCGTCCCTCCATTCACGCCTGTCGCGACACCACTGGAGGCGGGCTGCACGATGTTGGGGCGTGAGCGGAAGACGGCCTAACGGTGTGCGGGACCGTAGCCCAGCTTCATGGAGACGGTTGCGAATGGTCCTCGCCGATACCCCAGGAGCAACAGTGTCCCTAATTTGCTGGGAAGTGGCGGTGCGGTCCCCTACGGCACTGCGTAGGATCCTACGGTCTTGGCGTGCATCCGTGCGTCGCTGCGGTCCGGTCCCAGGTCGACGGGCACGTGCACCTTCCGCCGACCACTGGCGACAACATCGATGTACTGTGGAGACCTCACGCCCCACGTGTTGAGCAATTCGGCGGTACGTCCACCCGGCCTCCCGCATGCCCACTATACGCCCTCGCTCAAAGTCCGTCAACTGCACATACGGTTCACGTCCACGCTGTCGCGGCATGCTACCAGTGTTAAAGACTGCGATGGAGCTCCGTATGCCACGGCAAACTGGCTGACACTGACGGCGGCGGTGCACAAATGCTGCGCAGCTAGCGCCATTCGACGGCCAACACCGCGGTTCCTGGTGTGTCCGCTGTGCCGTGCGTGTGATCATTGCTTGTACAGCCCTCTCGCAGTGTCCGGAGCAAGTATGGTGGGTCTGACACACCGGTGTCAATGTGTTCTTTTTTCTATTTCCAGGAGTGTATATAAATGACCTGGGTGACAATCTGAGCAGTTCTCTTAGGTTGTTCGCAGATGATGCTGTAATTTACCGTCTAGTAAGGTCATCCGAAGACCAGTATCAGTTGCAAAGCGATTTAGAAAAGATTGTTGTATGGTGTGGCAGGTGTCAGTTGACGCTAAATAACGAAAAGTGTGAGGTGATCCACATGAGTTCCAAAAGAAATCCTTTGGAATTCGATTACTCGATAAATAGTACAATTCTCAAGGCTGTCAATTCAACTAAGTACCTGGGTGTAAAAATTACGAACAACTTCAGTTGGAAAGACCACATAGATAATATTGTGGGGAAGGCGAGCCAAAGGTTGCGTTTCATTGGCAGGACACTTAGAAGATGCGACACTTAGAAGATGCAACAAGTCCACTAAAGAGACAGCTTACACTACACTCGTTCGTCCTCTGTTAGAATATTGTTGCGCGGTGTGGGATCCTTACAAGGTGGGATTGACGGAGGACATCGAAAGGGTGCAAAAAAGGGCAGCTCGTTTTGTATTATCACGTAATAGGGGAGAGAGTGTAGCAGATATGATACACGAGTTGGGATGGAAGTCATTAAAGCAAAGACGTTTTTCGTCGCGGCGAGATCTATTTACGAAATTTCAGTCACCAACTTTCTCTTCCGAATGCGAAAATATTTTGTTGAGCCCATCCTACATAGGTAGGAATGATTATCAAAATAAAATAAGAGAAATCAGAGCTCGAACAGAAACGTTTAGGTGTTCGTTTTTCCCGCGCGCTGTTCGGGAGTGGAATGGTAGGCAGACAGTATGATTGTGGTTCGATGAACCTCTGCCAAGCACTTAAATGTGAATTGCAGAGTAATCTTGTAGACGTAGATGTAGAAGGGGAGGCGCCCCTTTCGGGGCAGGATTGGGGATATGGTGTATGTAAGGGATGTCGCCAATCACTGGGATTTCGATCTTAAGGGGACACTTAGGCAACGTTTCCAGGGTCCTTGCCGGATCGTGAAGGTTTTGAGCCCCGTATATTTGGAGGTCAAGGACCTCGTATCTGTTAGTAAATCTCGGGTCACCTTAGTCGGCTTAAGATTGGGGACCGGGAGACCGCATAGTCTACTCCATCGTTCTCTTGGCCAATCCCGTGTTCATCTTTGTGGGGTGGAGGTTGAGCTGGTGCGTTGCTGGTGCCAGTTTCCATCGACTGTCTTTTCACCTTTGAGTCGACTTCGATGCTTATTTGTCTTCTTCACGTCTAGGGCGGCGGGGAATATTCACTGCCGTGCGCGCGCCCTGCTGGTAGTTGGCGTGCGGGTATCGGCGGTGTGAGGTGGAGTGACATGGGACTGTGTTTGTAGCACGGCTAGAGGCAGGGTCAGCGTGACGAAGGAGCGTGGCCAGCCGCTATTGCGAGTTTAACCGTTGCAATGCAAATCTTCTGGCCATCTTGATGGGGATTTCCTCGAGGTTGGGAGGACCAGTTCCGTCGAGTTGGTTACGAGTTACACAGGCCGACTGAATTGGAGTCGTCGAGTTGCTTCGGTGGGTGCTGTTCGTATTAACTACATATTCCAGTGTACTAAAAACCATTTGGAATTGTTCCAGTAGCTTATCACTGAAATTGGTGTCGTCACTTTATAACTTGACGGCAGTTAAGGAAGTGTAACGATGCCCACCAAACAGACACGAAGCATGGCTAAACACGTAGCTACAAGTGTAACTAAGTAGTGCGTAAGTCTGTGTTCGGCGTTCCAAGCTGCGCCGAAATATTTTTCCCATTCTACCTGTTATGTTATTTTAGTCTGGCCTTTATAAGTGCGCCGAGATTATTCTTGCTATTCTAACTTTTATGCCATTATTTTAGTTATGGTTTTAAGGGATTGGCTAACCAAATTTTAAGCGCCGTGACTGCCCAAGTAACTCACGGAGGTTAATTCTCTTGGTTTCATTTGTGGAGTATATCGTTGCAAGATATTGATAACTAGTTGTGCAGTTATGATTGTGTATCTCATGCCTCAGAATATTGTCTGCCGCTGATGTGTTTTATGTTGCAGATAACTGCAGTGGTTGACGCGAGCAAACTGGGATCGAACTACCACGTCACTGGTCATGTTGTTACTGTCCTGTAATTCCATCCTTTCACTGGAGTGTTATGGTTTCTGAAACTCAATCGCAGTGCAAAGTTTAGTACCTTCTTATTTCATTTCCTGTTCCGTGGATTTCTTGTATTGGTTAAACTCTTTTGTTGTGCTCGCGTTCATCCCTAATTCTTATGTAGAGTGGAAGCGGCCCCTGTTAGGTTTTTCTTCGGAAGATCTTCTCGTTATAGTCAAGTACCGAAATCATACGAACCTGGTATATGCAAGTAGTATTGTTCTAATTAATCTGAAGTTGGACGAGCTAACTTTAAAAATTTTGGGGCTTGATGAGCTCAAGAATCAGGATTCTATGAACATTATAATAGTTAATGAAAAGTTGGCCGAGTAAACATTAAAATTTTTGTGTTTGTTGAACTCAGAACTTTTAACTGAAATAGTTATGTAACAATGTTTTACGAGCATGCTTTTATGAATATTGTGTTTGAAGTATGAAGAGTTGGTCAAAGAAGCCTTAAAACATTACTGTCTGTTGAATTCCGAACTTGGATGAGCTGAAAAGATAGATAAAAGAGTTTCCGTGTAAGTGATGAATGAGGTGTGATTCATTTGTCAGTCATGCTGAATTAATTATGGGTCTATGGACATGGTTTAAATTAATGTAAGTGATTGAAAGAAAACGACATGTGGAAGATATCTTTAAAAATTTTTGGTAGTCTATAAGACAAGCTTTGTTGTAATTATGGTTACTGTGAATGTATTATGAGCAATGTATTTGCAATAAAGAAGTGTGTGGCAACTACAACTGATTTCGATTGTAATTTCTGTTGTTCTAAGGGACAACTCCACAAGTTTATTTCGACTACGCTGCAGAAGTTTAGCTGGGAAGCTCTTACAAATCTCCAAACAGTCCCAGTATCTCCCAGTGCGATTTCCATAGTTATGTAACCTTAAAGTAAGACATTTTTGGTCGTCGATTTGCTTCGGATAAACTGGTGCGCACCTGGATATGATCTTGGTTCTGTGGGCAACCACAAATATTTTTCCATAAAGGCATTGGCCATCATGTCTCACAGTGGGATAAATGTGTTAATGTTTATGGCGTTTACTTTCGAAATAACAAACAGTTTATTTACATTTTTCCATGGGTTTCGTTTTTATTCAGCTGCCCTTATATGTAGGTCACATACAATATTTCAACAGGGGTTTGTATTTCTTTTGAAATATGCTTTTAGAGATGTAATTTTTTAGGAATATTAGATCCACTAAACCAGGCGTCCTTTCAAATTCTCTATTCTCAACCCGTACTGCATACTTGTATAAATTTGCAGGAGGACAGACACTTGCTGATAGAATTTACCAACTGATGCAGGCAATATGGACCAAAGAAGAACTACCAGCAGAATGAAAAACAGCTCTGATTTGTCCAATACATAAGAAGGGCGACAAACTGAAATGTGACTGCCATCGAAGAATCGCCCTGCTTAACGTCTACTATAAGATCCTGTCCAATTGCCCCGTACTTAGAATTTGGCCAGTGGCAGAATCGGTGATTGGGGAGTACCAGGGAGGTTTCTGGCCAGGGAGGTCAACAGTAGATCACATGTTCAATCTCCTGAAGCTCACTGAGAAACTGGGTATGATAAAGATTTGCATATTTTATTCGTTGATTTCCTATGACTGTATACGTCGTAAGAGGCTGCTCAGCCGTTTAAAGGAGTTTGGCATGGCAGAGAAACTCATCAATCTGACAAAGATCTGTCTGAGCGAAACACGTGCAAAGGTGAAGGGAAATCGTGCAACTGAGGAATTTGAAATTGTGACAGGACTCAGGCAAAGAGATGATTTTTCCCCTATCCTGTTCAACTTTGCCCTCGAGAAGATCGAGAATGAAGGGATTGAAATCGAAGGAAAGAGACTGGCGTACTTAGCCTATGGAGACGATATCTGTTTACTCTCTAGGTCTGAAGAAGAGTTGGTACAAATAACCACAGCACTAAAGGAGGCTGCCAGCAAATTTGGGGTACATATAAACGAAGCCGAGGCAGTGTACCTCGCTATAACGCGTTGTCAAAGTCAGACAGCTGGTTATCCACAATAACTGCAGGTGGGAGACCAGTCCTACAAGAGAGTGCATGAATTTAAATACCTGGGGGCACTTTTCACTGAGAACTCGTCATGTGAAGCAGAGATCGGTGCCAAAATACAAGCAGGAAATAGATCTTGCCACGGCCTACCACGACTGCTTCGGTCCAGATATCCCTCCAGACAGTTCAAGAGACGACTATACAGAACCCTGATGCAGCCTGTTGTTCTATATGGCTGTGAGACATGGAATACCCGGACACAGGACTTCCATAAGCTCCTCGTTTTTGAAAGTGCTTCAGAAGACATTCGGTTAACTTCTGGATGCAGACACAGGGGAATGGAGAATCAGCCACAACCAAGAGCTTGAGAAACTATACCAGCAGCCCAACATAACAGGGTCAAAGCCAAACCAATTCAGTGGGCCGGCCATGTGGCCCGGATGGAGGATCATAGATGGCCTCGGAAGCTCCTGAATTTCACACCTACAGGACCCCTAGGGAGACCCAAGAAGCGTTGGAGGGATGCCTTCAAAGAAGATTTAAACCAAGCATCAGTAGATGTTCACGGATGGAGAATAGCAGCAATGGACAGAATACAATGAAGGACGAGACTTGCAGTAGCGTGCGATCCACTATGCCTGATCACGTAGAAGAAGAAGATACAAGTAATGTTTTACTCCTCTGTGGATGATATGCTTTGTAGGTGCCTGACAGAGGCTTGTAATGGTCCTCCTGGTCTTCGTTGATATCGCTAATTGCTGTAAACGCACTATTTCACTCCAATTTACGGAGCTTGTTAGCACTTGATGTTAGGTTGGCGCCATTACAATGTATTGTATTGTAGTAATCGCTGCTGCTTGCTGGATCGCTGCTGTGTCTCGATGCTGATGCTGGCTCTAAATCTGGTTGTCTAGGGTTAAAAAACATGAGGTCCCGTGTTTTCCATGTGCTTTTGATGATAAAGAACAAGCGAAACCAACACGTATGTAAACATCAAATATTTATTACTTTAGTGGCCATATTAATTCCACTGTCCACCAAAGACCATAACACAACACAAAGTAGTACTTCCTTTACATGTTCTTTGCCTTGTTTTGCCAAACAATAACACAGAAACACACTTCACCAAAGTGACATTCCGACTGCCACGACTGCCTCCGACTGCTTTTTCGACGCTTCTCGCTGCTTGTATTTATAACATTGTCAAAGAACTACTAAAAAGAGATATAGTTTATAAGTCACATGTACATCTGTTGTTATAATTTGTGCAGAAAAGTTGTTAATTTGCATCGAGTGACATAATTTAACATGTTATTAAAATGACAGACAGATTTGTTGACTTGACAGAATAATTCTTTGTTACAAAAAGGTCGTTTTTTAGAAGTTTGTCAATTGACTTCTCTAATTTGCATAAATAAGTAAGTAACGTGAATTATGAAGAATTACATTGGTTTTAGTCTAAAATAGGATTGATTACGTGAATACTGAGTGAAAACGCTCCTAGTGAACAAATAGGTTTCACTGGGTGATTTTTATTTAAGGAGATCCAAAATACCTATGTTGGCCACTAGTTTTCGTACTTCATATTAATTATTTAAGATAAACTTAGTGTTTTTCATGATGACATTTGCTGTATCAGTGATCAAGTGATATTAACTTTTGTGTGGGTCAGTTATTCAGTATAATTTAATGGGTTGACTGTTTATCGAGACATGTTATGCAATCATTGTTAACATACACAATAACTTTTCTATAATCATAAATACTCATTAAACTGGTTGAATTTGGAAGGGATCGCATACTTCATTAAAGTAAAGCCTTTAATATGTTCCGTTACAATACCCCCCTCGGGTAATATCATTTACAGAATGTTAATGATATTAGCCGACTAGGAAAAATGTGTCAATTACTATGCATAATGTGTATGTATACAACAACCGTTACACCGTTTCAAAATGACTTTTTCCTGAAAATATTTTAGTTGTGTTGTTTCAAATGCACTTTGTGTTATGTCAATCAGTATGACAGCATAATAAAAATATTTAGTAATACATGAAAGTAAAAAAAATGTTAATCTTTGCTCCCAGTGGGCCACATGGAAAATGATCAAAAAAACAGACACAAATATATCACATGCGATTTTAAGATATATAAAAAATATATATGTAAATTATTTCAAAGTCAGCTCTCATTGAGTCACAGATTAGTCAAGATAATAGAAGGAACATAAATATATTACATAGATGGACAGGTCATATGTCCATAAGAAAATATTGCCACTGTCTGTTCCTTTTGAGCCACATAAAAGAAATGAAAACCAAGAACATAATTATAAGTATGGACATGATATATAAATACACACACTAGTGAAGTCACATGTATGGATATAATATGCATTAAAAAAAAAGAAACGAAATATTTAAAAAACTTGTCTCCCATTGAGACACATAGTCAAGACAGTACAAGAACATATTAATACCAAAATTGCACACTTAATTTGGTCACAACATAACACAAACATCAAACTTGGTAAATATCTGATTGGCTGTAGAAAATTGTACACAAATCTTATGCCTAAGAAAATAATAGTAACAAAATGATGGGTCTTGCACAACAATTTTTACATTGTCTTTTATATTTGGTGCAAGTATGTCCCTTTTTCAACAATACAAAAAGAAAGTAATAAATGTTTGTCACCTCTTTGGGTGCATGGTTAAACTTGCCCCTTGCAAGTAAAGAAGATGTCTCCAAATTTAATATTCAATGGTGACAATAAAAATATAAAAACATTCTCTCAGAAATCTGGAACTTTTCCAGGGTCTGTAGTATGAGTGGTAGTTGCTACTTGACACACCCAGTAAAAACTTTGCTGATAACATGCTTTATGGAAACTGGGTAAGTAACTGTATTCAAACAGGGAAATGTGCTTAATCATGTTTATATGGTTTCAATTCAGTGATGTTTCTTAATCTAAATAACCTTCTTGATCTGGGAAAGATAAGTCTATAAGGATTAGGATGTGGGCTTTCTTTTATTTTAAATGGACAAATGTCAATGTTTACTTTAACATATAGCCAACCTAGATCAACATCTTTGTCTATTTCAGTATTTTCAAACAATAGATCATTTTCAATTTCTTTAGTTCCTAAGTCTAATGTCTCTTTCCTACATTTAGCCACATCCCTCTCTGTTTGCAAAGCATTGGCATTTAAACATAAACCTTTGTTTTCATCTGTTCCTCTTAACACTGTGTTGCCACTCAACAAATCATTGTTTTCACCCCATTTTTTATAAAGTCCACTACGGATTCTTATCCACCATATAGGATACAAGGTTGCACTTACCTTTGCTAGTTCTGTCCAAAAGGCATCTTTGTTTATACAGTTCCCATAGTTGTTCCACAAAACTTCTAAAAACTTTTCCCCTTTTTCTTGAAAACACACATTTACATTCCATCCCTTTATATTTTCTTTAATATTATTCTTATTACCATTCTCATAGATTAGCATTTCATAGTTCCCAATAGGCAATAGCTTGTCCTCAGATACACATTCCCTAGTCTGCATTTCACTTAAATTAACCTCATTATTACCCATGTTCGTCACATCACTTACCTTTACCACATAATCACTTTTCAATTCTGCAAATACTTTTATTTCTTCCTTCACACTCTCATCAATAACATCACTTGATTTAGGATCATTATTTAAATGTCCCTCTATTACTTCTTCCTCCTCCTCCACAACAACCCCATCTTCAGTTTCCCCCCTATGTATCTGAATCTCAGCAATTGAGTCTTTGGCTCCATTAAACACATCGTCATCCCCCTTCTTATCAAATAAACCCCCCAAAATAGATTCTATTTGTGGTGTGTCTGACTTGTTATTAACACCAGTATCCTTTTCAGCCCAACTATGGAACTCTGCAATACCTTCAACTTCTGCACTTTCACTAACCACCTGTGCTTGAACACTGTTTTTATCAACTGTATCACTTTTACTCATAGTATCCCAAAACCTTTTATTAAATTCTAATTTATTCATTCTAACAACTTCAGTATTTTCATGGTAATTACTCTTTACATTGTATCCTCTCCTTTTCCAGTTTCGGTTGTGTTTTGTCCTGTCATAATATTGTCTAGCCCCAAAACTACGGACATCTAGTGGGACTGTCCACCGTTTCCCGGCTGGTTTCCTCGGTCTGTCCGTTTGTAGCTGTCGTTTTGTTCACTAGTTTCAACAAACCCCCTTCTATCTTGTTCTCTTCCCCAATACCTATTTCTATCATTCCTGTTATCTCTCCTCCATCCTCCCTCCTGCGTATTGTTTCTGAAATCATTTTCATATCTCCTATCTCCCCTATTTGGAGCATTATTTCCAGAATTTTCAAAGTCTCTCCTCCAATAATAATCTCTATTTACATTCCTGTTCCACCCCCCACACTGGTTGTTGCCAGAGCCAAAACTTTGGTTATTTTCTCTCTCTAAGGCCCTATCTAATCTATCTACAAATTTCAGGAACTCTTCCATTGAATCGTCTGGTCCATGGACCAATTCCCACTGCAGTCTCTCTGGTAACCTTCTTTTTAAAACATCAATTTGTGTCATAATATCAAAAGAGTTATTTAAATGAGCAAGTTTTTTCAATTGATCTCTGCAAAATTTTTGCATTCCCCCTACTTTCCCTCTATACACTGGTCCATTTAGAAATTCTGACTTTAATCTGGCTTGTATGGATTGTGACCAAAATTTGCAAATAAATTTAGCTTCAAACTCTTCAAAAGTATTCCAAGAATCATTATTCTCATTTGCCCAGGATAGGGCCTCCCCTTCTAGAAACCGTTTTACTAACTTAATTTTTATGTTATCAGACATTCCTACAACAAACATATCCTTACATTGGTGAATAAAGTCCATAGGGTGCACATTTTCACCAGGAAAGCATTTCACTTGGATGTGCCCATACATTGTATTTTGATTGTAAATCGTTTGTTTGGACATCAATGCGTCCTCCAATTGTGTATATTTAGTGTGTATATTTTCTACTTTTGTATCTACATTAGTGGTGTACAGGTTGTATTCCTGTTTAAGGTTTTCTGATGTTTTGTCTATTCTCTGATCTAATCTTTTAGCTTCAGTATCTACTCTGTTGTAGATGACAGCAATGCTGTCTGTGTTCGCTTGTATGTTTTCATTTAAACTTTCAACTTTAACTTGAAATTCTTTTCTGAAGTGTATCAACTGTTCACTAGTGTTCTTACTGAGAGTAGTTTTAACTTCCTCACACTTCTCATTGAGATGAGTACTTAATAGATCAAAATCCAAACTTAACTTATCCAGTCTGTCTGTGTTTTCTTTAAGTTTCAAACTTACTTGTTCATTTGATTGTTTAAAATCCAAACTTAGCTTATCCAGTCTATCTGTGTTTTCTTCACTTGATTGTTTAAAATCCAAACTTAGCTTATTCAGTCTGTCTGTGTTTTCTTCTCTTGATTGTTTAAAATCCAAACGTACTTCTTCAATTGATTGTTTAAGTTGCGAGCTTATTTGACTTGCAAACCCTGCTAGCCACTCTGTTAAGTTTAATTGTTCACCATCCCCTGGTTCAATTTTTACATTTCCTACGATCTCACCCCTCTCAGGTAGAGACATGTTAACAATTAATTATTTTAAATGACAACAACAACAAAATACCTTGCTTTATGCTATGATGTCGTGATCGGTGTTCTTGTTGGCTTTCTTCACTTATATTCAGTTTTATCGAAGCTGAAATCTTGATTGATGAATTCCATTGACATAATCCAGACGTTAATCTTCCGAGTGGTGTGATGATAGTTTTTCGTAGTCGCACAAACACAATTTATTTATTTATTTTTGACATATTTTAACTGTTGACACACTGCACAAATAAACTTTTTTGGAATGCTAACTACTTACGAAATTTATCGCTGCACTATTATCATCGATGCACTTAAACATCCCGGCTGAGCCCCCACTTTTGTAATGGTCCTCCTGGTCTTCGTTGATATCGCTAATTGCTGTAAACGCACTATTTCACTCCAATTTACGGAGCTTGTTAGCACTTGATGTTAGGTTGGTGCCATTACAATGTATTGTATTGTATTGTAGTAATCGCTGCTGCTTGCTGGATCGCTGCTGTGTCTCGATGCTGATGCTGGCTCTAAATCTGGTTGTCTAGGGTTAAAAAACATGAGGTCCCGTGTTTTCCATGTGCTTTTGATGATAAAGAACAAGCGAAACCAACACGTATGTAAACATCAAATATTTATTACTTTAGTGGCCATATTAATTCCACTGTCCACCAAAGACCATAACACAACACAAAGTAGTACTTCCTTTACATGTTCTTTGCCTTGTTTTGCCAAACAATAACACAGAAACACACTTCACCAAAGTGACATTCCGACTGCCACGACTGCCTCCGACTGCTTTTTCGACGCTTCTCGCTGCTTGTATTTATAACATTGTCAAAGAACTACTAAAAAGAGATATAGTTTATAAGTCACATGTACATTTGTTGTTATAATTTGTGCAGAAAAGTTGTTAATTTGCATCGAGTGACATAATTTAACATGTTATTAAAATGACAGACAGATTTGTTGACTTGACAGAATAATTCTTTGTTACAAAATGGTCGTTTTTTAGAAGTTTGTCAATTGACTTCTCTAATTTGCATAAATAAGTAAGTAACGTGAATTATGAAGAATTACATTGGTTTTCGTCTAAAATAGGATTGATTACGTGAATACTGAGTGAAAACGCTCCTAGTGAACAAATAGGTTTCACTGGGTGATTTTTATTTAAGGAGATCCAAAATACCTATGTTGGCCACTAGTTTTCGTACTTCATATTAATTATTTAAGATGAACTTAGTGTTTTTACATGATGACATTTGCTGTATCAGTGATCAAGTGATATTAACTTTTGTGTGGGTCAGTTATTCAGTATAATTTAATGGGTTGACTGTTTATCGAAACATGTTATGCAATCATTGTTAACATACACAATAACTTTTCTATAATCATAAATACTCATTAAACTGGTTGAATTTGGAAGGGATCGCATACTTCATTAAAGTAAAGCCTTTAATATGTTCCGTTACAGGCTGCGTAGTGAAAACCGGCAAACCGCTGCAAATAAACGAAAATTTTGCAACTTGCAATGGACAATGCTTTATTTCTAAAAATATGTTGAGGCTGTAGACGCACTTCAAAACAATATTGTCATTCAGAATGAGATTTTCACTTTGCAGCTAAGTCTGCGCTGATATGAAACTTCCTGGCAGATTCACATTGTGTACCGGACCGAGACTCAAAGTCAGGACCTTTGCCTTTCTCGGGTAAGGGCTCTACCAACTGAGCTACCCAAGCACGACTCACGCCCTGTCCTCACAGCTTTACTTCTGCCAGTACATCGTCTCTACCTTCCAAACTTGACAGAAGCTCTACTGCGAAACTTGCAGAACTTGTACTCCTGAAAGAAAGGTTCGCAGGAGAGCTTCTGTAAATTTTGGAAGGTTGTGACGAGGTACTGGCAGACGTAAAGCTGTGAGGACGGGGCGCGAGTCGTGCTTGGGTAGCTCACTTGGTAGAGCACTGGCCCACGAAAGTCAAAGGTCCCGAGTTCTATTCTCGGTCCGGCACACAGTTTTAATCTGTCAGGAAGTTTCATATCAGCGCACACTAAGCTGCAGAGTGCAAATCTCATTCTGAAAACATCCTCCAGGATGTGGCTAAGCCATGTCTCCGCAATATACCTTCTTTCACGAGTGCTAGTTCTGCTAGTTTCGCAGGAGAGCTTCTGTAAAGTTTGGAAGGTAGGAGACGAGGTACTGGCAGAAGAAAAGCTGTGAGGACGGGCCCTGAGTCGTGCATGGGTAGTTCAGTTGGTAGAGCACTGGCCCGCGAAAGTCAAAGGTCCCGAGTTCGAGTCTCGGTCCGGCACACGGTTTTAATCTGTCAGGAAGTTTCAGCTGCGTGAAGCTGTGTGCAGCCGGTCGGCTTGTTGCAATGATGAGAGCTGTTTCACCCAACTACTCACTGTGCTTTTGTTCACCGTCAAGGGCCTATGCATACGACGCTCTGGTTTTCCACGAAAAGAAACTCAGTGACAGCTCTCAGCTTGAAAAGTACCTCGCTACAGACGCCAGTTTGAAGGCAACGTCCAGCGGCGCTACCTATCGGCACTTTACAAAACTATATGAGCTGATGCGGGAATATTCCACGAAGTCCCACAGCAAATGCTGCATTTTTTCGACCAGAACTGGCAGAGAAAAACGTGTTGCATTACTTATTGAACGCCCCTCGTAATAACACCTCCCACAACACAGCACAATGTCCGGGCTCAGTGCCAGGACCGCGTCGTTGGCAGTCAGAACGAGCTGAGGCTGGAAGCTCTTGTTGCGCTTGGACAGCGATATGCAGTCTGGGGCTGTACAGCATAAAAGTCAGACGATTTCAGTTGCTGGAGTGACACGAAGTAACGAGTACCGGGTGGAGCCAAGTCTGTGGGGTCTCAAGAATTGGTGTTTGCGGAACCGTTGTCAGATGTGGTGATGGGTAGCGCAGATGGAGCTTCCGTGTGAACAACAACCTTGAGAGCGGTTGCTGCCTTCACCTAGCAGGATCCACAGCCATTTCAGTTGAGGAGAAGGAACGGTTTCCGATGGTCATTAAGTGTACTACCCAGCTTTCGTAACTGATGGTGTTAGCCTGGTGGCTTTATGACTGAAGTGGTGCACAGTGTTGAGTGCAAACGTGCTTCAACTGTAGTTGGTTATAAGACAATTTCCCACAGGAAAGTCTTAGAATGCCGAATAAGGGGCTTTTTGTATTTACTGGCACTTAGGGTGTGTGGAAATATGTGTTGTGATGCAGAGCAGGAGTAATTATCTCATGATACACAATCAGCTTGATAAAGTAAATTAAACACAATTTGATTGTTTTTTCCACGAGCGTGAAGCAGTTGTCTATTCAGTGGTTTTTAGTGTTTATTATATATTCAGTTCTTGTGGCTGAATCTATGGTTCATTCCTGTGCATTATTTTTGTTTTGTTATTGCCTTATGTGTATGAATTATCATATATGTAATGATTTGTCATATGTGTATAGTATAAGAAGCTATTCAGGCATGAGCGTGGGTAGATTGGAAGTATTGTTTTCAGCTGGTGCCTTAGCTGTCGGGAGTCGTTAATAATAGTATATAACACCACACTACACTTTCACTAATTAGAATTTAAAGTAACCGTGCACATAAAGTCCCCTGTTGCCCGGGAAAGGCATATGCTCCGAAAAATAAATGAAACCCATGAAATGGAGATGCTGTTATAACCAAATCACCAATGCTCTTTTCATCCAGCAATGACGACAAAAAGATAAAAACTCGGTTAGGGTTATATGAACATAAAGTTTGGCTCGATAGATCTATAGTAGTCAGTTAAATTTGAAAAATGTTATGGGTTTAGTTATGAATTGAAGAAAATTAAAGGTCACCAGTTCATTACGTGAGCGAAATTGCTGTCATTACACTTGCTGTGAAAAACTTACGTAAATACGCTTGATATTGTTGCAAGGCGAAAACAGCACAAAACGTAATTATTGCTCTAGCGTGATTTTAGATAGATACGTCATGGTGAGCAAATACCTCTCAGTTAGGTAGCGGCTCATGGTAATCAGCTAGTAATAAAGAACAACAAAATCTCATTACTAGTAAACAGTGAAGCAAATGTAAAACCTTTTGACGTCACTCACTCTAATGCTTACTGTCTTCAATTTTACTCAAAGAGTTATTTATAGTGAATACTCAATACTGTCATGTAGCTTAAAATCCATTGTAACGATATAGTATCATTCTATTATCGCTTTCCACTGTGTTTGAGTTACTTAAATTGCAAAGTCAACGTTTCGATTGTAAAAGAATGGCAGAGTTCGTGATATGATTTTACTGACTCATTGGTTTCTTGTAACTTCGACTTGTATTACTATTCATTAACAATTACTGCTGTTCATTTTGTGCAATTACTACAATTTTGGCCCAAAACAAACACCTCTGACTGATTGCAGTTGCGTAAAAATGAAAACTTATTTATCCCTCAAAAAATACTACAAAAATTATGTTTTACTGAATTTTACTTTATTAAGCACTGTTTTTCAGATTATACCTACTGTTTACGTGACTAAAGCGCTTGCATTTATTATTGTTCTGCAAACAATTGATATTTTAATTACTATTATTTCATCGATAAAAAGACTGTAATAGTTTCTCGGTCATTAGGATTCTCACGAATCGTCTGTAATGGATAGTATGTATATTACTTAGGTAAAACTAAAGTTAGAAACTTTAGTGCAATTCGGTATTATTCTAACACATAATGAGGGGTTGGGTTGTTTTGGGAGAGGAGACCAGACAGCGAGGTCATCAGTCTCGTCTGATTAGGGAAGCAAGTCGGCCGTGCCCTTTCAAAGGAACGATCCCGGCATTTGCCTGGAGTGATTTAGAGAAATCCCGGAAAACCTAAATCAGGACGGCTGGACGCGGGATTGAACAAATGTCCTCCCGAATGCGAGTCCAGTGCGCTAGCGACTGTGCCGCCGCGCTCGGTACACTACGGCGATGAACTATGGCACTGGCTAGCCTCATACAAATCTGACCAAATAATTAGTTAGATCTTACTTCAGATAGAGATGTCGTCAGTGCAATGTAAGGCATTGTTCCTTGACAATGTGTGGTGCAGCCTCTTTTTCTTATAGCTCCGTAACAAATGAAATTGGGCCCACAATACTCTTCATGGTAATTTGCATCCTCATACGGTAGCTATACTGTGCTTATTTAATGCCATATACTCCGCCCGTCCACACCAGTTGTGCACCGAGCCCTTACATACTTTATCACCACTACTTTACGACCATTTCTGAAAAAAAGGGGAAAAAACGCAGCGCGACTCGACTTGCGCGCCCACCGGCAATGAAACTGCCTGTTCACCATATTCTCTGACAATATTGCGTCACCCTGAGTGATCCAGCGTGCCTCCTTATACATAGAAAAGTAAAACTGCAAGAAAAAAGTTTGGTAGGCCACAGAGTTCTTGTGTTACAAATAGAACAAGGTGTAGTTACATGCTACATTCCTAAATAAGCATTTTTTGGCATTGTAAGTTTTCTGTTGTCATTTCTGATTTAGGCAGAGAGGTAGTCATTTTAAATCGTATGTTGTTGCCTTGCGGTCCGTTGTATGGCCAGACTGAATTTGTCCTCTGTTTGGCCTTGTTCTGTTGTTGTCAAAAGGATATAAAGTTATATTACTTTATTGTAAGTAGCCTCTGTTACGTTAAATGAAATTGTTGATGCTAAATAAGATAATTATTAAATTAAGCTCCACGTCTACATAAATCCCAACCCAAAATGTACCCCACCTTTACAGAAAGCTACAGCATGCAAGTAATAATGCTCCAAAGAAGAGTTATGTGGAAAGAGCTTGTTTCTTAATTTAATTGCATACTGAATTCAGCAATTGGCTGGGTTACCAAAAGGCACATTTGTCCTGCAAGAATGAAAACACCGACCTGGTTTTCTGATATTACCGGCTTCCGCTAAATTAGGCAATGGTCAGATCTAAAATGTGGAAGAGGATGGCAACCATCAGTGGCATCGAGCTCATTGGCGGATACCAGAGACAGCTACCATCTAATCGGTGTTTTATATCTCAAGATTCTCTAACACGGCCGAAACCAGTCGCTACATTAAACCCACGCGATCTAAAATGCGGTTTTTACGTAAATTAATATGGTCAATAATCGAACACTTTTCTCTGAAATAATCGCTTGATAAAGAAAATAAGACACTTTTACTAACTGCTAAGTATAGTTACGTGAGGCGCTTGAAATGGAACAATGGCGTTTGACATGTCGATTGTCCAGTAACAAGGAGATCCAGAACACACCAGCAGTACCAAAACCAAATCATTTATTCACTCCTTTTTTTATCGGTTGCCTGAACTAGTACATCGAAGCATGTCAGTAGACTTAACGGCTCATTAATTATGAAATAATCGCTTATCGTTAAAAACGCACACAAACGCACACAAATATTATAAATTCAGTAAACGGCACTGTTTACAGCAAAGTACTGGGTGATTATGATTAAATTGCAGCTACTCACAGAGGTCGAGTGCGGACCGTAGCTATCACGTGGCAGCAAAATTTGATAGATATTCTAATGCGCTACTGCAGAATCCATTTACGCTGGGACACCGAGCGAGGTGACGCAGTGGCTAGCACACTGGACACGCATTCGGGAGGACGACGCGTCAATTCCGCGTCCGGCATCCTGATTTAGGTTTCCCGTGATTTCCCTAAATCGCTCCAGGCCAATTCCGGGATGGTTCCTTTGAAATGGCACGGCCGACTTCCTTCCCCATCCTTCCATAATCCGATGAGACCGATGATCTCTCTGTTTGGTCTCTTTCCCCAAAACAATCAACATTTAAGCTGGAAAAATTTAGTTCCCGGTTTGGCCAACAGGTGCAAATCTGGCGCTGTGAATGCAAGAAATACGTACAAAAATGTTTCCACGAGCAAAGAATTACGAACGGGACTTGGGCGAAAAGGTCAAAAAAGTGAGAAAGATACAATTCTGATTTTCATTATGAATCACCGCGTACACAGTTCGTTCAATATGATCATCGGAGACGTCGACGAGATGCTGTACAGCGCTAGATTTCCACTAATAGCCAAGACTGGAACTATTTTTTCCGGCTTAAATCCTTCTGCATTAATGCATTATCATGTTTACCAAATTTCGTTGCCATACGATAACTAACAGCCAACGCTGGACCTCCGTGAGTAACTGCACACCACCCTGCATCATAGTAACATTGAAATAAAAAGCGTCCACGTATATTCTATGAATTGCAACGTCCACAGCAGAACACAGCTCAAAGAGTCAGTCGACTTCGTTACTACTTAAATCTCCGACAACCTGCAACACCTCTAAACATCGTCACTGGATACATGTACGGAGTTTCAAGGGAGAGTAGTCTTGTCGAAATACATTCTGAAAAAAAATTTAAAAAAGGAATTATCCTAATGGGACGGAAATTGTTGGATGTGATGTATATGTACAGGCAAGCCAATGATTAAAATTCCTGGATTTTTTTAAGAGAAAGAGCTTCACTAATTGAGCAAGTTAATTATGTGTCGGACTGCATCTGTCCCTTATGCAAGCAGTTGTTCGGCTTGGTATTGATTGACAGTGTTGTTGGTTGTCCTCCTGAAGCATGTCCGGCCAAATACTGTCCAATTGGCACGTCAGATCATTAAAATCCGGGGCTGATTTTAGGGCACTGCCCATAGTGTTCCCAACGTTCTCAATTGGGGAGAGATCGGCAATCTTCCTGGTCAAGGTACGGTTTGGCAAGCACGAAGACAAGCAATGGAAAAGCTTGCGCTGTGGAGACGGGCATTAGCTTGCTAAAATGTGCGCCCAAGGTGGCTTGCCAAGAGGGGCAACAAAACAGGGCGTAGAATATCACCGACGTATCGCTGAGCTTTGATGGTGAGGCGTATGACAGCCAAAGGGGTCCTACTATGAAGAGAAATGATACCACAGACCATCTCTCCTGGTTGTCGAGCCGCGTGGCGGGCGACAGCCAGTTTCGTATTACATTGCTGTCTGTGTTGTCTCCAGACACGTCTTCGGCCTGGAATGTCATTGAATGGAGTGAAATTGTCTTCAGTGATGCCTCTCGCTTCCAACTGAGCCCCGGTGACCAGTGAAACCAGCCTGGAGACGCCCAGGGCGCGCAGTGGGATACCATCTTAGTTGTCGCCTGCTATACTGCCCGATAACGACGAGTCTGGAGTCCATTTCATTTCATAGGAGCCCATGCAGTAAAACCGCCGCATGAAGCATGCTCTTTTAGTTTGTTACTTCTTTACTATTAACTGTATTCCCGACACATCATGCATACAGTATTCAAGTATACCATCGAATGAACCAGCGAAATTACACTACTGGCCATTAAAATTGCTACACCACGAAGATGGGGTGCTACAGACGCGAAATTTAACCGACAGGAAGAAGATGCTGTGATATGCAAATGATTAGCTTTTAAGAGCATTCACACAAGGTTGACGCCGGTGCGGTGGCGACACCTACAACGAGCTGACGTGAGGAAAGTTTCCAACCGATTTTCCATACACAAATAGCAGTTGACCGGCGTTGCCTGGTGAAACGTTGTTGTGATGCCTCGTGAAGGAGGAGAAGTGCGTACCATCACGTTTCCGACTTTGATAAAGGTCGGATTGTAGCCTGTCACGATTGGGGTTTATCGTATCGCAACATTGCTGCTCGCGTTGGTCGAGATCCAATGACTGTTAGCAGAAAATGGAATCGGTGGGTTAAGGAGGGTAATACGGAACGCCATGCTGCATCCAAATGGCCTCGTATCACTAGCAGTCGAGATGGCAGGCATCTTATCCGCATGGCTGTAACGGATCGTCCAGCCACGCCTCGATCCCTGAGTCAATAGATGGGTACGTTTGCAAGACAACAACCATCTCCACGAACAGTTCGACCACGTTTTCAACAGTATGGACTATCAGTTCGGAGACCATTGCTGCGTTTACCCTTGACGCTGCATCACAGACAGGAGCGCCTGCGATACTGTACTCAACGACGAACCTGGGTGCACGAATGGCAAAACGTCATATTTCATGAATCCAGGTTCTGTTTACAGCATCATGATGGTCGCATCCGGGTTTGGCGACATCGCGGTGAACGCACATTGGAAGCGTGTATTCGTCATCGCCATATTAGCGTATCACTGAGTGTGATGGTATGGGATGCCATTGGTTACACGTCTCGGTCACCTCTTGTTTGCATTGACGCCACTTTGAACAGTGGATGTTACATTTCAGATGTGTTACGACCCGTGGCTCTACCCTTCATTCGATCCCTGCGAGACCCTACATTTCAGCAGGATAATGCAAGACCGCATGTTGCAGGTCCTGTACCGGCCTTTCTGGGTACAGAAAATGTTCGACTGCTGGTCTGGCCAGCACATTCTCCAGATCTCTCATCAATTGAAAACGTCTGGTCAATGGTGGCCGAGCAACTGGCTCGTCACAATACGCCAGTCACTACTCTTGATGAACTGTGGTATCGTGTTGAAGCTGCATGGGCAGCTGTACCTGTACACGCCATCCAAGCTCTGTTTGACTCAATATCCAGGCGTATCAAGGCCGTTATTACGGCCAGAGGTGGTGGTTCTGGGTACTGATTTCTCAGGATCTATGCGCCCAAATTGCGTGAAAATGTAATCACATGTCAGTTCTAGTATAATATATTTGTCCAATTGATTCCCGTTTATCATCTGTATTTCTTCTTGGTGTAGCAATTTTAATGGGCAGTAGTGTATATCATTGTGTAACATATAGTTCACGAGAAACCTTATCAAATCTTGAGATGCGTGAATAACTGCCGCATCATGCATGACGTGTTTATTGGTTACTTCCTTACTACCAACAGTATTTGCAGCACATTTCGCAGACAGTATGCACATACGTCGCTGAATGTACCTACAAAAACACATCGTTGTACGACACATACACATATTATCCCCTTTGTGTTGCGCTGTCAGTTTTCCGCAGGAGCAGGTATACAAGTTAAATATCGCCTTTTGCGACTGTAATGAAAGATCTTATTAAGACCAAACGTGATTCGCTTTATTTTAAAGTGTCATCAGTGGTCAGGTTTTTTTGTTACTTACTTCATTCTTCCTTTTCTTATACACGTATACGGTAGATTTTTGCATTCAGCACTTTCACTAACACTAAATATATTCACGTTTTCGTGTGGTAAAGAACCGCTGCCGTCTCGCCATTTCATGTGCTTTGATTAGCAAAACAGAAGAAACGTCGAAAGCAACAAAAAAACTGACCACTGAAGATGCATTAAAATAAAGCGATAAGCATTTAGTCTTAATAAGACTCTCATAACAGTCGGAAGAAGTAGTATTTAACCTACATAACTTACACAACACATAGTTCAGGAGATATATGAAGTCATAAACACTGAGCTGCGTGAAAACAGCCGCAGTACGCATGATGTTTTCAGGACTAACTCTATTCAGGACACACTTTGCAGACAGTAAACACATACACCACTGGATGTGGAGGTAAAATTACATCATTTTACGGCACGCAGTTCTGGACATACGACGCCATAAGTAATGAGTTGCGTGAAAATGAAACTCGAAGGCGAAACTCGCTATAGATACAGGTGACATACGTGTACAAAAAGGGTGAAAAACTTAAAATATACGTCAAGCACATTTGGAATGTGCGTACGTGGGCAAATACATGGGTAAAGAGCTCATCCTAAATCTTTCGATCTATTTGAATCAAATTAGGTACACATTATTAATTACGATCTGATCTGGAAGGAGTCCCTGTGGAGAAAAGAGCCACCAGCCTCTATTGGGAGGGGGGGGGGGTGATAACGTGGAGAGAGAAATTGAGAGTAGGAAATGGACAGAGGGGGGAAAGAAGCAGATGGACCCTCTTAGGGGGAGGAGGGGACTGACAGAGAAGGGGCTGAAATGGATGGATCGACGGGTGAGGATGGTATTGGCGGAGAATGGGCGAGTAGTGGCCTGCGGTCGGCAGGAAAGAACTGACGAATGAACTAACTTTATTTAGCTAAAACGCCTTCTCGGCGTGTACTAATTTCCAAACGCAAGGACAACAAGAAAACACAACAATTATTGTGGTGGCAAAAGCCAGAGAAGATTACAAGACAATGAAAAGAAGTAATAACCAAAATACGCTACACAATTACAAAGTGGCGTTACACCCAACAAGATACAACTTTCTACTGAATTCTACAGCGAGTGTGTGCTAGGCTAGAACCGGCGTAGCTACTGGCCGGAGATGTCCTAGCTATAGGTACACACTGCCGGTCTGACTCTGCTAGCGTGCTTATAACACCAATTCGGCGGAATGCTACACGTAGTCACATTAGTTCCAATTGGTGCATCTCTATCACATGGCTTTTCACGAGGTACTTCCGTGTTCATGTGGAAAGTCTGTTGATGTTTACATCCACTGGCGATGTTTTGATCTGATCTCTTGAAGGGAGGTCGGCAGCCCACGTTGCTTGTCAGTTGTGCAGGCCCTCCAACTGATAAGAGGCCGCTACGACTGGGGGGAATCAGGAGAGGGGACAGGAGAAGCTGGAAAGAGTGACAGGGAGGAGGAAATGGACAGAGAAATGGAAGATGAGGAGTTGGGCAGAGAGATGGGATAGGGGGAGATAGACAGAGAAGGAAAGAGGAGATGCACAGAGAGAGAGAGAGAGGAGGAGAAGAAGGAGATGGGCTAATAGAAGACTATAACAAATATGAACCTGTGGAACGCCAGCTACCCGTCTAGTATCAAAACAAGCTGGAAAAATAGTTTAGATGAGCTTAATGACATGTCAGGTACCGTATCGTTGCAGCCAGAGCCGAGTGAAAATATTATCGTAAAGGCCATGCTTACATCATCTCCTGGATAATGTCTACGAATACTCAAATACAGGCAGACGTTGTCTAGTTGAGAAGACAACACTAGCATCTGTAACCTAAGGTCGTATGATCGCAGGCAAGTGTACGTTCATTATATCGTTTAAATTCCTGTAAATATATTTTAATGAGGCTACGCCAGAATATAACATTTGGTTAGAACGTTAGTTGACAGTATTCTTCTTTTTGCCCTTATTTCGACGTTTAATTTACAAATCTGCTTTCGTCACTAATTGCTGTTAATTTTATTGCAAGTGCTTAACGAAAGTTTCCCATATCTTCAGAAAGAATCATTTTATCACAAGTTTTAGCCTGATTTCTCCACAAATATACACAAATGCTTGCAGGAAAGCAAGTACCCATTCTTTCGACAACTGTCCATTGCTGTCCAATTCTGTTGGTGAAATGTCCGCTGCTCCCTATTCCGGTGGCCCCGCTGTTTACTGAAACGGAATTTTCAGTAAATTTCCATTTCATTAGAGCGGCAGCCAACGCAAATGAGAAACGTGATATTAACTGTCTGACGCTTCATTGACCTCCGACTCGTCCACTAATATCCAAGCAGTCTGTAACAATGTATAGGGCGGTATCAGGCAGTTCCCAGTACAATAGGAAAAAGGCCTGTATTGCATGGAAATAACCCTGCATTTCAATGACTTTCAGAAAATGAATGGAAATTGCCTTCAAGAATCGGTGTAATGCAACTACATAACTATGCGTCGTGTAACTGGACAGTAAGTTATGAGTAGGAAGTACCTCTTCATTTTTATATTAGAAGTGCATTAAAAATTGTTGCACAGACAGTGAAGGCGTATTCCTCGCTTCAAAGAAGAGTAAACTATCATGGCGACATATGACCGGAAGTGTTTTCGTTTTCAGTTATTTCTAGTTTTATCCAAAGAAATCAACAGGCTAGTCACCTTAGTAACCGAAGTCAGCGACGCACACCCTTATGGTGGTGCTAGACTCAAGCGCAGTGAGATATACTGTTGGTAATGGAAGAAATAATCATCACTGAACGAAAATTCTACTCAATATCTGTAAGGAAAGAATAAATTACAAGTTTATGAAAGAAGAGTAGTGGGATTTAGGAACTGAAAATGAACCAGGGAAGCTACGTTGGCACTACAAATGATATTACAAAGAGTAAATGAGATTAGGAAATCTCATGCTGCGTTCATTGATCTAGAGAGAGCTTTTGGAAGAGTGGACTAATAGATAATGTTTGGAAACCTGAAACAGGCTGAAGAGTTAAGAGACTGGTTTTTAATTATCACAAAAAGTGGAATAGACAAATAGATGTCACACTAAGAAAGAGGCAAGGATAAGAAAAGGTGTACTACAAAGATATCGTCTATATATGTCCTTATTTTATTTAATTATAGAAGGTGCAATACAAACTAGGAAAAGTGGCACAAAAGGGATAACGATCAGCTGCAAACAAATGTATTTTATTGATTTGCTGATGGTATGGTAGCTTTAGAATATTGTGAAAAAATTGACGTATTTGTCAAAAATTTACAATGATTTTGATAGATAAATCTAACAGAGAACTAACAGCGAACATTAAGATAGGAAGTAAAATACTGATGTACTAAAACTTCTGACGTGGGTAAATTCATTTTGCTGCTTGTAAGTAAATATTTCAATATCAAAGTGAAATTAAGACGCTGTTCTTACATTCCTAAAGCAATCGCTGATGTGAATTACGACATTCCTTTGCAACTGAGGGAGGCCAGATTCCCATTCTATCTTTCGCCACTCCTCTTTGTAATTACATCTAATAAGTTTGGTAATAATATACGTCGTTACTGCTTTTGTCCATTTTTCGTTTTAGATCAGTTGGCGCTGGCATTGTTAACTGAGTATGCTCGTTTGGACTGAAAGGACCTGCTGACAGCGACACTATATATGTGCGTGTTATAGGTTTTAAATAAAGTAATGACTTTACTTCAAGTACTAGATCATAACGAAATTTAGTAACTGAAAGCTATGCAAACAGAAATGAGACTTTAAAACGCGAAATATAAAAGAATCGTCTTCCCTCAAGGTAAAATCAGAATCTATTCCATGCGCCAAGAATTCAAATTATTTGTGTATTCAATGTAAAGAAAATAACTGTTGTTTAAAATCTAATTAAACTTTCTTTCAAGGTTTCTCTAGGTAGCAGAAATCACCTAGCAAGATTGTTTCATGCTGTCCTACGATACGATGCTGTATGAGATATACATGAGAGGCAAAAAACTCTGGGTGAATTATCATGCCTGCTGTTCGATGATGAACTTTCTTCCCTAAAATATAATTGTTCATCTGAGTCTAATCTCATTTGACAACGCCACCTCAGCCAAATCTTTGGCATCCTATCATCCTGCTGCAACCTTCAGCCTACCACCACAGCAAAATCAACACGAACTTCAGTAGTGTAAAGCAAAATGAAATTCATACAATGTGACCTTTGTAATCGCCGACGTAATGATACATTTACGAGTACAGTTAAAATTAATGAAATTTATTTAAATCACAACTTGTTTGAAAAACTATAATTCTGCAACTGCTGCTTGTTCGAACTATCGGGCACATATTGTATTCTAGTTGTCAAAGCAAATTCTAAACACGTCATGTGTTACTGATGGAAACACTAAAATGTGCACAGTAATGGTTGTCCTGCAAACAGTTGTTCAAACATAACAGTTGTTTTGGACTTTCACATTAACGCAAAAAACATAAAAGGTAGAATAAGTGTGGTAGTGTAACAGCTACTACTACGACTCATATGTACCGTGTTATGTGAAGGTAAACCTCCAAAATATAACAACTGAACGGGTGCTCCAGTGTTTTTACTAATAATGTCAACGCCGTTCAAGAGGCAATGAAGGTAAATAAAGTGAATCTAAGATGTTGCTATTACATTCTCACAGCAATCACTTATCTGAATTACGACATTCCTTTGTAGATCTCTTCTGCAACTCTTCCATTTACCAGTTTAGCGTGTAACCTAAGCAGTCTTGCAATTACATCTAAGATATTTGGTATTAGTAATAGCAATTTTTGCTCAAGTTTCGTTAGTAAATCATTGCTGTTACCTTTTGTCACTAATGATACGAAAAAGTAAATGAAGTTAGAAAGTGATCAGTTTGGTGACGTGTCAATCTGCGTGCCAACCACGCTCCATTACGTGCAGATTTTCACATTACAGGAAAATCGAAACTTTGCAGTCTACATTTATTTTATGAAGTCAGATTCACGTTATTCAACATAATGCAAATTATTTGTAGCATTATATTTAATACAAACACGGTCCGCCGTCACTAAACTTATCGAAGCCTCACAAACAGCAAAACAGGTAATCCAGTTTATTACATCAGACTATTCGCACTAAAATTTGTAATACGTCGTTATTATCGGCTCAGTTGTGGTTTTCATTTTCGTTTCCTGGTGTGGTCACGGTGATTCATGCCGACTTCCTAGCACTTAACGTTCCCGAAGAACACTCCATCAGCATTTTCCTGAGTTCTAAAACAAATTAAAAACATATTAATTTCCTTTTTAGGGAATGAGTTACAAACTGGAGCAGTACAGTAGCTGATGACCACAGAACTATAATCGATGTTAAAGGAAGGATTACAGTGACTAAAGAGGCCTTCTGACATAAGAGCAATTTATTAATAAACAACAGCCTCAATATAGAAACAATAAATAGATCCACCAAGACATTTATTTGGAGCACTTTAAGACATGGTTATGAAGGACAGACTCTGGGATAACAAGAAGAGAAAAAAATTATAACTTAGATGTGGAGAAGAGTCACACAAACATCCTGGACTGAAAGAAAATGTACTGAACAAACACAGAATGGAATTAAAGATAAAACGACATTGATTAACATGAGACAGAAAAGAAAAACTAAAGTAACTTCTTCGTTTTCCTGACGCTTCTGGTAAATCCCATCATGTATCTCCCCTCTGATTACTGTGCAGTTCACAGTGACCCTTTTTCACAGTAAAGACGTTTAAAATTCGTGTTCCACAACAACATTCCGAAATTGGCAATTCACAATGATTACAAACTTTCTGTTCCTGTGGGACTTCCAGGCATCGATTACATCCTACGGAAATGCTCTTCCTATCAGTTACTTCCTAACCAAGAGCGCGATTACATCCTACGGTAATGCTCTTCCTATCAGTTACTTCCTAGCCAAGAGCGACGTGCTGAAGTTTATTACTTACGTCTCGTAGTCTGAATATACAGTACATAGAAACTATCAAAACCGCTATGAACCATATCTGTACTTTCCATTCGCCTATGGAACGAGTGAGGTATAATTTCTTAAGCCGCCGTTCCTGCCCGGAGAGCGTTTCAAAAATGGAAACTATTCATTGAAAACCTTTGGCTACAGTGACTTAAGAAAACTACAAAAAATAAGCACTTTTTGACAGACTTAACACAATTTTTAATGCCACACCGAGTAATTTCCATCTTGATCTCGTTCTCTTATGAATGGTAATTACCCTCTTCCTTGATAATGGCCCTTGTGATCCGTAGATATGGACTTTCTCGGGGACAGTCTCTGAACTGTTGCGTGTTTTCGTTGCTGTCACCTTATGTCGATCAGTTTCATAATATTACTCATTCTCATTCCAGGTATTTCTCAGTTATAAAATTCTATACGGAAGTGCAGTGGTTTCATGTTTTGTAAACGTTTCAGGGATTAGCCTGAGGCCATAAAAACCTCCGCGGCTTCATGGATTCGCATTCAATGAAAAGCGTTGTTTTTGTACCTTTCACAATTCGTTTAAATCACTTCTCCTTTTACTGAGTTGCACTGTCTTTCTACAAGCGGTGATTACGTAACGAAAGCACTACCTTTAATGAGGAAGCAGAGGAATATGTAAACCGGAAAAGGAAAAATTTAGTGCTCGTTCGTCTTTCTGGGACGCACAGGCTGCTGAAAGTCGATGTGACTAAAGTGGCCGATGAATAATACATTAGCACACCACTTTGGGGGCGTGAAAATGAGTGTGCTTATTTTCGATATGAGAGACCATTACGCCCGTTTAAACATAAAGCGGCCTTTTTATGGCGTTATCGAACGAGTGCAAGACGCACAGAGCACCGTCGAAACACGCTACTGCATTCTTTCCTTCGAAAAATATGTCGTAACAATCTTCGTTCTTTTCGGTCTGCTATAAGCGAATTTAGCTAGTTTATACTTCATCCACTTGGCCTGTCTGAAATAAATATTCTACCTTGTCATCAAATTATAAGTTCCACCAGAGACGTGTAATGCACATCTCAGTGACATACAGCACGGATGTTCCTGTACCAAGTCAATGATTTCAGGACACTACTGTGCACATCACGCTAATACGACGTTTTTCGTTAAGGAATGTCCTGAGGTAACAAGGTAGTGCATTAATAGAGGAACGATTCATATTCAGTAGGAAAGGTGCTCCATTTTCCTATACGGCTGTCGGGGTTTAAGTTTTCTGTGGTTTCCCCAAACAAATTCATAATGTTAGAACTGAATCGGTCAAAAATCACGAAACTGATATTGACAATTTAAGGAACGGCGAGATATTTCCTTCGGTTAGCAAATAAATAACAAAAAACCAGCCTGATTTTGAAATAAAAGTGAAACGCAGCCAAATAATTTGGTGGAACTGTTGATAATTATTCGGCACATAGGCTACTTGTTTAACCAAAAGACAGTAACGAGAAATAGGGAAGAATAAATACACTGCATGTGAATGCTGCGTTTCCTTGAGAATATCTCTGATGTTGTGGTATCCTATGGTTATTACCTAATAACAATCTGCATACAGATACTGTCTCTTTGTTGAAAAACTCGCTGTTCGGCTATTTCATGGTTGTCTAGTTTTCAAGCTGGCAATCCCAAAACGCTCTGAAAATTCCTGCACCAACGTCCCGATTAGTTGCCTACTCGTCATCTTCCGGCGAAGTGCTTCCGTCTACCTCCGCACAAGACTCACTCATACACAGACATATGTTGATCCACTCGAAGCTCTTTGAGGAGAGGGGTCCTTACGGAATCTATCTTGGTAGTTGATGGTTACAGACACAGCATCGCTGTTAACTGTAGTCTACGGCAACCAATTCGTAGATGTTGGCCATTGGCGGGATCGTGTATACGATCGGAAGGCCTGCAGATGGTGCACTGAATCACCGAAACTGGTAACTATAGAAGAAATAACATCGAAAGGACGGCAGCAGGTGTTCCATTTTATTACAAACTGTGTCTATAAACGATTATTGGCAGCAAAAATGCAGAACTTCACCTTAAAATAACGGGTGGGGAACTTGTTTCATGAAGAATCTGTTATGCAGCTGACAACCTACATAATAAAATCGATAAATATATTGGACAATAAGGAGACGACATCCCTTTCTCTCTCTCTCTCTCTCTCTCTCTCTCTCTCCTCTCTCTTTCTCTCACTCTCGCCTTATTGTGCAAGACCGCCTTCACTTTCTACGAGCTTACCTACTCAGGCTTCCCTACTTATTTTTATGGTTAACATATTGCGGGTTCTAACACCCTGAGGTAAACAGCATAATATCACCACAATCGTTTCAATTTTGGTGCTACATATACCACCAACCCGTAAACCGCACCAAGTTGCACACTGTCAAATCTTATACTTGATGGTTAGCTTCGTTATGAGATATAATCTATCGTATTTAAAATTGGATCATGTAGATGTTCAAGAAATAAGTTCTGCTTTAAACGTGATATCCTGATTATACGTATTACTTTCATAGTCTGGTTTATTATCAACATTCCCTCTTGGCAGTTTCGCTTCCTTCAAAAACACCACATCTGCTCTATTCCTATAACGAAGTATAGCTATTTAATCAGCACATTACTTAGCTATCTGCAACTACACTATATTTTACGCTTTGTGCCAATTAGTACCCCGTTATGTGTTATACAAATTAATCGCAGTATAATGCTACTACATTATAATTTTCAAGGGGCAGAGAGGGCAGTTTTAGACCCTGCTCATTCCTGAGTCATGGTTCTTTTCAGCTAATTATCAGGCATCTTGGTGTTGAGGCAGAGGGGCTTCGAGCCCCTACACTTGTGAATTTATGCCATTTCCAGAGAAGAACCTGTAGCTGTACCAGAACGCGTTGGACAAACATAGCTACCTTCCTGTTTGCATGAAATAGCAGCGACAGGTGATACTGCTTCTGCCTTTATAACACACATGAAAACTGTCGTTACTGTGGAGGACGCAGTGTGATATGCTTTTATATATTTCACAGTTCATAGTGAGTATTCAGTAGAAGCTATGAAGATCAGTTATAACTACAAGTACAGGAGGCGGGCCAAACATGGAAACACCAAAAACACAACACATTATCATGCTTAATGAATTGTACGGAAACCGTTGTCATTCATAACAGCTTCCATTCGTCTTGGAATGGATGCAAAACCTCTGCCCAAAGATCTACGCCAGTGAAAGTGTGTCAACGGATCGAATAAACGCTAATTTTCAGCCCAGTAATGGACCAGAGGATGTGGAGGGTAAACATAGAGTTTCATTAATTACGCGCAGGGATGAGTAACTTCGGAATGTAATTCACATGAAATATAGATCCCTGAGTTTATTAGCACAAATTGATTTCCTTAAAACAACGTTAAGTGATGCAAAAAAAGTTACTTTGATGTAGCAACAATAATAATAAAAACAAAAAATTTAAGTCACTTGTAGCTGTCAACGTTCAGGAAGAGAAGCACGCGATATTCAGTTCAATTCTCTAGCATATCAACTTTTAACTGATCCAAATTCACGATTCGACAACACATTACTTGTCATGCTGGGGATGTAAGGGAACTTGTGCAACAGTGCCAGTCCCTGCGGACAGGTAGAATCTAACAGTGAACTTATTCAGGTTTACTAAGTTTATCAGTATCTATACAGCTGGTGCCTCCTATAAATCTTACCATGCGCTGGCTGTGGGAGGATCCGATGGCTCGCGAGATGCG
This sequence comes from Schistocerca nitens, assembly GCF_023898315.1. Classification (NCBI taxonomy): domain Eukaryota; kingdom Metazoa; phylum Arthropoda; class Insecta; order Orthoptera; family Acrididae; genus Schistocerca; species Schistocerca nitens. The sequence goes on from NC_064615.1 coordinate 839,202,218, forward strand.
ATTGTGCGTGAGCCGCTGCTGAACCGTTCCCGGCCGATGTCTGAACCAGAAGCCCGCCGGATGATGTGTCTGAGTGCAGCGTCCTGACCGAAACGTGTACCAGCTGCGAGCGGAACCCGAAGTTACTTCCGAGTGAAAAACGGGGAGTGACTGCTTAAAACAGAGGCGGAAGAGTCCTCTCTGCAAGGAAAGTCTCATTCTACTCAGCGCAGAATTCGAAGTCGAAAAAGCACAGAGCGCTTTAGTTCTGCAGGCGTTTCCTGCTCCTCTGGAAGTTACTGCCAATCAGAAAAGTAAAATTTTTGGCCCACCAATGAAAAAATTTACTAAGGAGCATTGTACGCCAGACAACACAGGAAAAATACGGGCCTCCGAGCCAAGTATACTGAAATTCCACTTCCAGAAACTTGTGTCTAAATACTTTAGGACACTGTTCTCCGCAAATCCAGATGTCTTATTTTTGGCTAACAAGGAAAAAATGTTGGTCCAGACGCCGAACACGTGGCTGAAACGTGTGACCGTCATTTCCAGAGACTGTCCGTGTCTTTTGGAAGGTTTTTGAGAGTATCTCCAATAGAAAGTTTTCTCGTAAGGACTGCTCAAAAAACTGGCTGTGTTGGTTAGGAATCCTCCTATCGCCAGAGAAACATCCTGCGGATTTCTATAGCAGTAAAAATAATAGCAGAGGGTTCTGGCTGGCAATGTCTGCAGGAAGTGGGTGGTATAACGAACAGGTATCCCTCCTGGAAAACTCCTCTGAAGAATGGCTCAAAAAAACTGGCTATGTTAGTTTAAAAAATCCTCCTTCCACCATAGCAGTAAAAATTATAGCAGAGGGCTCCTGGCCAACAATGCCTTCCAAGGAAATTGGTGATTGGTGGCACATAATGGCTCGTCGGCAGACCAGCGTCCATCCTCCATACGTGAGTCCAGCACCTGAGGGCGGCGTTCTCCCTCCCTCATAAACCAGTGGGAGGGGGGCGGGGGGGTTCTTCTGTCAAAAAGTCTGTTCGCTCTGCGGCTGACACAGCTCACAAGATCATCTTAGACTATGCCCAGTGTCGCATGTCGCATATTCAAAATATCCAACACCTAATAGGCGGTAGAATAGAAGCCTGAACGAGTAAGTTTTATTGAGAATACAAAGGCGACGCGGAAGGATATGTGTTGGCAGGAAAAGTGACTCACGAGGTACCACGTGAAGTCTCATGACGAAGCGCGAGGCACAACTCAAGCGGGGGCGTTAACCTTATATGGTAACATAAGAGGCCGGAAGGGCGGTGGCCAGACGCCAACGTGGAAGGGGTCGGTGCCGCTTATGAAGGCGGTAGCGGTTGCGTCCGGAGGGAGAGTTCAGATCAGAGAGCGGTCCACGAGGGACCTCCGTGCAAGTCAGGCCCGGAGCTTGGACTTCTGTTGTTTTGCTCTGGCTCTGCTCGCGTCTCAGAATTATCTGCGTACCTACTTCCTTGCAGAGTAGCCACCGGAAATTGTCGAATACCACAATGTGGCTGTATAAATCATCATCGAGCTCCCACAATGTCACATTCCCGGGACGGAAATTCAGCCAGAAGTCCGGAAAGGGCGAAATAAGACTCATTCACCCAAATGACATGGTTCCATTGCTCCAGGTTTTACGGCTTCGACATCACGTTTTCATGTTACAGGCATTTTCATCACTAGTGACAGGATTTGAATTCCAGTTCGGCCTAGGTTCACTGCTTTTAGTGCTCTTTTCGTCTTCTTTTGGTGTTGACAGGGTTCATGAGTGCGGCGTTCAGTTCTGCAGCTACTTTTGCAACTGTCGGCTTCTTATTTTTCTTTCTTTTTCGTCGCAATCCTCTTTAATGAACGCCTGTGAAGATCATTACACACACATTTTCGTCCACGTTATCAATTTGCGGATGATGTATATGGTACCGCTTGATGCACCAAACACTTTGGCTCTATCGGTTTCGGAAATATTTACCATATGGGCACCAAAAGGTCGTCCACGTTGAATTCGCTTAGCTCCGATAGAAGCTCTCACAACACAGAAAACTGTTTTGAACACGATTAACACTTGCTACGTTTTGAGCACACTGCACATATGCCGTTCGTGGTCAAATACGAGAGCGCAACCTACAGACTCGGCTACGATCTGCATTTATGTCAAGCATGCATTTCTCGCAGTGTTTCCAAATTTTTGTCCAGCTCAAGTAAGTCATGAAATACCCCTCTCCCTTCTCATCGAATGAGTCGTAACTATTGTAGATCATATAGTACTCGCATCACGCACGCACACACACACACACGGACGCTCACACATACACACAACTATTATGGCTCTGCTAAGGATCACAATACTTGTGCTTAGAAGTCGGTGAGTCCAAACACCCGTTTAAAGATCTTAGTGCAAGGCTTTAACTTGCAGTTTCCAGTGAAGCTAATACGAGCTTAAGTTAACACTTGTTAAACCAGCGACGCTTTGAGCTAACTTCCTGGCCAAACGGTTCCTCTCTCGACTCAGTTAGTCTCGAACACTCCTCTCTCGACACAGGAAATTAGGACGAGCGAGATTTGCGAGCCGAAGCGAAGTCGATAAACGCGGCATTGGCGCTCTGGCTTTGTGCCTCTCTGCGTGGCTCCGTGGTTCGTTGTTCCCGCACCGTGGCGCAACTTGCCACCCTGCCCGGCTCGCATATCACCAAGTTCCGCGCCACTAGGGCCAGCAGCTGGGGCTATCCATTCACCAGCTCTCTCCCCATCCTCTCCTCCCCTCCTCTCCCTCCCCCACCCCCTCTCCCATGAACACCGGAACTGGGAACTCCATCCCTGCAGGCTTCGCACCTCGACCGACATATGCACTCCTCCGCGATGTAGATGCAGTTAGCACGACTCGCTAATGTAACTAGGTAGTGATTCAAGGGTCAGGGAATTCGCTCCCGCCGGCCGCGGTGGCCGTGCGGTTCTGGCGCTGCAGTCCGGAACCGCGGGACTGCTACGGTCGCAGGTTCGAATCCTGCCTCGGGCATGGGTGTGTGTGATGTCCTTAGGTTAGTTAGGTTTAAGTAGTTCTAAGTTCTAGGGGACTTATGACCTAAGATGTTGAGTCCCATAGTGCTCAGAGCCATTTGAACCATTTGAATTCGCTCCCCTTCTTGATTCTGGATAAGACAGTACAATGACATTGTTTTCTGTGTTGTCCTGTATTCTCTTTTGACAGTGACCACCTGCTAGGGATGGCGGTTACCGCAGAAACAATCGGTATTCTTTATACCAATTTTATTCATCTCCAGTTTATCGCAAATGTTATAACCGCTCAAAATAACCTGTATCTGAACAGATCGAAAAATTCCAAGACACTCTCAGACTTCTGCATTATACGTTTCAAAATATATAGAATCAAAATATCACATAAAATGGGAAAATAAAATGAAAACTTAAGTCAGTTCGCTCGCCCTTTTTTCGAAAAGTAATGAGCAGACGAATACTACAAAATCTGACAACCATTAGTCTCCTATTACTCCTACTGATTCAAACTTTTGAAACTCTGCTCAAAACTCATTTGTAAGCAAGGATCGTACTGCGATATGGGCATTACGAACAGTCAGTGATAAAGAGCGAACATTGAGGTTGGAGAACTGTATTTTTCGTGTTAAATTTTCCGTTTCCAAGGGCTTCAAACAGTACAGAATATTGTGTAGTCACAGGCAACTGATCCTCTACTTTCTATTTTTATCATGAACTGTAAATGAATTCTCAAGTTTTTAATTTATTACTGTTGTCACAATTTCCGATTCGTGCTGCGTTCGATGTCTCGCGTCGAACTCTCCCTGAGAGCTGGGCAGAGAAGGGGGCGTGAGGCGTGGCAGGTGTGAGTCGAGAGAGTGAGAGAGACTTTGGCACTGACTGGCTTGGTGCGCGAAGAGAGAGGAAGTGGCCTAACGGAGACAGTAAAGGTCTAGTCGGTCAGCCTGTGGCCGTGTGAGCCTCTTCTACAGATCCGTGGGTTCGTTGCCTGGTGTTGGACAGAGTACACAGGGCGTGCTTCGTGGGATGTTAAGGAGGGCAACATAAACGGATTGAGTTGGGGCAGTCCAATCAGCAGGAAGACATCCCGCCTTTAGTTTGTGAAATTCTGCCGCGGGGCATCGTTTTGGAGAGCTGTTTAATACCGAGAAAATGGGAGTACGTTTGCCCTCTGCAAGCTGCTTTTACTCCGCTGTGGCCTTTCTACATCACGCTGCATGAGCAACATCGAGATCATTCTTCCTTGTAAATGTTCATGTTCGGTGATGAGGAGTTTGACACGGTCTCGTTGTCCGCCTGTGTGTATTTCTCCCCAAGTGCTCATTTGCACTACCGTCACCACAGCCTACTTCCCTTTAATTTTGAAACTGTCGATTCTGAATTACCTTAAGTATGACAGTGAAATTGCAACCACTGCTCAGTCTTCCTAATTTGTAGTGGTACTGAGGTACATACTTGTAGAGCGTTACAGTTTCCTTTTTTTAAAAGAGGAACCGTTGACATTTGGATTGTGTATTCTGGCCGATTGCTTAAGCTCAGGACGTTTTTCCTGTTTATCTTAAATTTTGTGAGACTTTGCTGGGAATTATATTTTGGTAAAGGTTCCGTCCCCCCATGAACCATGGACCTTGCCGTTGGTGGGGAGGCTTGCGTGCCTCAGCGATACAGATGGCCGTACAGTAGGTGCAACCAGAACGGAGGGGTATCTGTTGAGAGGCCAGACAAACGTGTGGTTCCTGAAGAGGGGCAGCAGCCTTTTCAGTAATTGCAGGGGCAACAGTCTGTATGATTGACTGATCTGGCCCTGTAACAATAACCAAAACGGCCTTGCTGTGCTGGTACTGCGAACGGCTGAAAGCAAGGGGAAACTACAGCCTTAATTTTTCCCGAGGGCATGCAGCTTTACTATATGGTTAACTGATGATGCCGTCCTCTTGGGTAAAATATTCCGGAGGTAAAATAGTCCCCCATTCGGATCTCCGGGCGGGAACTACTCAAGAAGACGTCGTTACCAGGAGAAAGAAAACTAGCGTTCTACGGATCGGAGCGTGGAATGTCAGATCCCTAAATCCAGCAGGTAGGTTAGAAAATTTAAGAAGGGAAATGGATAGGTTAAAGTTAGATATAGTGGGAATTAGTGAAGTTCGGTGGCAGGAAAAAAAAATGGCTCTGAGCACTATGGGACTCAACTGCTGTGGTCATTAGTCCCCTAGAACTTAGAACTACTTAAACCTAACTAACCTAAGGACATCACACGCATCCATGTCCGAGGCAGGATTCAAACCTGCGGCCGTAGCAGTCGCACGGTTCCGGACTGCGCGCCTAGAACCGCGAGACCACCGCGGCCGGCAGGAGGAACAAGACTTTTGGTCAGGTGAATACAGGGTTATAAATACAAAATCAAATAGGGGTAATGCAGGAGTAGGTTTAATAATGAATAAAAAAATAGGAGTGCGGGGAAGCTACTACAAACAGCATAGTGAACGCATTATTGTGGTCAAGACAGACACGAAGCCCACGCCTACTACAGTAGTACAAGTTTATATTCCAACTAGCTCTGCAGATGATGAAGAAATTGATGAAATGTATGATGAGATAAAAGAAATTATTCAGGTAGTGAAGGGGGACGGAAATTTAATAGTCATGGGTGACTGGAATTCGAGAGTAGGAAAAGGGAGAGAAGGAAACATAGTAGGTGAATACGGACTGCGGGAAAGAAATGAAAGAGGAAGCCGTCTGGTAGAATTTTGCACAGAGCATAACTTAATCATAGCTAACACTTGGTTCAAGAATCATAAAAGAAGGTTGTATACATGGAAGAATCCTGGAGATACTAAAAGGTATCACACAGATTATATAATGGTAAGACAGAGATGTAGGAACCAGGTTTTAAATTGTAAGACATTTCCAGGGGCAGATGTGGATTCTGACCACAATCTATTGGTTATGAACTGTAGATTAAAACTGAAGAAACTGCAAAAAGGTCGGAAATTAAGGAAATGGGACCTGGATAAACTGACTAAACCAGAGGTTGTACAGAGTTTCAAGGAGAGCATAAGGGAACTATTGACAGCAATGGGGGAAAGAACTACAGTAGAAGAAGAATGGGTAGCTCTGAGGGATGAAGTAGTGAAGACAGCAGAGGATCAAGTAGGTAAAAAGACGAGGGCTAGTAGAACTCCTTGGGTAACAGAAGAAATATTGAATTTAATTGATGAAAGGAGATAATATAAAAATGCAATAAATGAAGCAGGCAAAAACGAGTACAAACGCCTCAAAAATGAGATCGACAGGAAGTGCTAAATGGCTAAACACGGATGGCTAGAGGACAAATGTAAGGATGTAGAGGCTTATCTCACTAGGGGTAGGATAGATACTGCCTACAGGAAAATTAAAGAGACCTTTGGAGAAAAGAGAACCACTTGTATGATTATCAAGAGCTCAGATGGAAACCCAGTTCTAACCAAAGAAGGGAAAGCAGAAAAGTGGAAGGAGTATATAGAGAGTCTATACAAGGGCGATGTACTTGAGGACAATATTATGGAAATGGAAGAGAATGTAGATGAAGATGAAATGGGAGATACGATACTGCGTGAAAAGTTTGACAGAGCACTGAAAGACCTAAGTCGAAACAAGGCCCCGGGAGTAGACAACATTCCATTAGAACTACTGACGGCCTTGGGATAGCCAGTCCTGACAAAACTCTACAATCTGGTGAGCAAGATGTATGAGACAGGCGAAATACCCTCACTTCAAGAAGTATATAATAATTCCAATCCCAAAGAAAGCAGGTGTTTACAGATGTGAAAATTACCGAACCATCAGTTTAATAAGTCACAGCTGCAAAATACTAACACGAATTCTTTACAGACGAATGGAAAAACTGGTAGAAGCCGACCTCGGGGAAGATCAGTTTGGATTCCGTAGAAATATTGAAACACGTGAGGCAATACTGACCTTACTACTTATCTTAGAAGAAAGATTAAGGAAAGGCAAACCTACGTTTCTAGCATTTGTAGACGTAGAGAACGCTTTTGACAATGTTGACTGGAATACTCTCTTTCAAATTCTAAAGGTGGTAAGGGTGAAATACAGGGAGCGAAAGGCTATTTACAATTTGTACAGAAACCAGATGGCAGTTATAAGAGTCGAGGGGCATGAAAGGGAAGCAGTGGTTGGGAAGGGAGTGAGACAGTGTTGTAGCGTCTCCCCAATGTTATTCAATCTGTATAGTGAGCAAGCAGTAAAGGAAACAAAAGAAAAATTCGGAGTAGGTATTAAAATCCATGGAGAAGAAATAAAATCTTTGAGATTCGATGATGATATTGTAATTCTGTCAGAGACAGCAAAGGACTTGGAAGAGCAGTTGAACGGAATGGACAGTGTCTTGAAAGGAGGATATAAGATGAGCATCAACAAAAGCAAAACGAGGATAATGGAATGTAGTCGAATTAAGTCGGTCGATGCTGAGGGAATTAGATTAGGAAATGAGACACTTAAAGTAGTAAAGGAGTTTTGCTATTTGGGGAGCAAAATAACTGATGATGGTCGAAGTAGAGAAGATTTAAATGTAGACTGGCAATGGAAAGAAAAGCGTTCCTGAAGAAGAGAAATTTGTTAACATCGAGTATAGATTTAAATGTCAGGAAGTCGTTTCTGAAAGTATTTGTATGGAGTGTAGCCACGTATGGAAGTGAAACATGGACGATAAATAGTTTGGATAGGAAGAGAATAGAAGCTTTTGAAATGTGGTGCTACAGAAGAGTGCTGAAGATTAGACGGGTAGATCACATAACTAATGAGGAGGTATTGAATAGAATTGGGGAGAAGAGGAGTTTGTGGCACAATTTGACGAGAAGAAGGGACCGGTTGGTAGGACATGTTCTGAGGCATCAAGGGATCACAAATTTAGCATTGGAGGGCAGCGTGGAGGGTAAAAATCGTAGAGGGAGACCAAGAGATGAATACAATAAGCAGATTCAGAAGGATGTAGGTTGCAGTAGGTACTGGGAGATGAAGAAACTTGCACAGGATAGGGTAGCATGTAGAGCTGCATCAAACCAGTCTCAGGACTGAAGACCACAACGAACGAACGAACGGTTCCGTAAACATGGTTTGGTCTTAATCGTGAGTTGCGTGTGGCAACTCGAGTTCCATTCGTTTGTGCCAGAGCCCAAATTTTGTAACTGTTTGGTTGTCAAGCATGCCACCTTACGCGAGTTTGTACAACGCAGTTAATAGATGCTTGGAGTCTTTGAGTGAACTATTTTCTTGTCTTGTTGGCTGGCAAGCCTTTATGTCACCATTTAAGACAGCAAACTTTGACAATTATTAATAACGGTTTCCCTCCTATAGTGCAATTCTCAGCTATTAAAATCGCGAATCAAACTGCTCGTTCCCCTGGATAAATTTAATTACTAATGCCGTGATCTCACCTTTAAGTGTATGTGACGGCGATCTTTAAGTTTGCCTTTGTTCAATGAGTTACCAAATTTGTAAATAGTCGTTATTCTGTTTTGCCTTCATCAAGTGAGAGTGTTGGGTTCGTTTTGTCATTGCGGGGTCCTGTAATGTTTAGAGTCGAAGCCTTGTCGTTGTAATTATTTTCGACACATTTATGGCACGTACATTGGTCGACACTTCCCAATAATAAATTGCGGGACCTGAAAGCTCTTCCTTGTGCTTGGACCACTACCTCCAGAACTCGTCGTCGGGAGGAGGTAATTTTAACTAGACTCCGGATCTTTTAAGCGGCGATCCTCCCCCACTCTGTCCCCACTGCTCTCAACTGTGGACGGTGAGACACTTTTTATTTGGGTGCCCCTATTTTACTCCGTTACGCGTCCGTCTATAGCTGTCGGCTGATATATCTTCCATTTTAGCAGATGACACGCGCTCAGCCGATCGCGTTCTCGAGTTTATTAGTGCCAGTGAGATGACGTCAGTTATTTGAAGCTCTTTTTGGGAACAAACAACCCCCCTTCTATAGTGGTTTTTTAAGCTTTCCTTCTGTTTTTGGTTTCCCCACTGTTTTGAGTTTCGCTCCCATTGCAACTTGTTTCCAGTTTCGTTTTTTACCTTTTCCTAAGTCACAGACCGGGCGCTAATGACCGTAGCAGTTTTTCGCCCTAAAACCGTAACAAAAAAAACATTCAATTAAGTCCAAAATAATTTTTTTCTTCCGGTCTGGAGCTTAAGATGTTTGCCGACCTTTGGGCTTTCGTTGGTTGTTGTCAATTAAAGCTAACTAGACCTCGCGACGGGTCCTTCAACGGCTGTAAATGTTCATGTATGTAATGTGTTGGTATTTATGTTTTGTAGAGGCGGACCCTGGGTACTGGCCGTGACTGTCTGTAACACGTCCGGAAACTTTGGGCGACCCCGGGTCATGTCATTAGCCACTGAGTGGCTTAGTCGCAAGCACAGTTGACTTATGTACATATTTCTCCTGTTCTTGCTATGTGCTTTGCCAAGTTGGATAATCTGTGTAGACCAGTAACGTTTTAAGTGATTCTCCTTAAAATAAAGTCAGGCAACTGTTAACTTTTTGAGTAATTTTATTTTAATAATTGTTTCAAATCGAAACATTGGTTTTGTGATTTTACGTGGAACACACTCTCATCATCCTGTATTTGAGATACATATTGTGACAATACTTATAATCATTGTAGAGAAAATCCTAGTGTTTTAACTGATTTGATGGATGTATGTTCAATAAATGTAATTTAAAACGTTGTTGCCACCAATGATGTTCAATACCCTTTGGTCCAGTACTTCCGATCTCAAGGCTACCAGCCACGTCAAGCCCTGTATCAATTTCCTTTCTCCTTTATTATTTAGTAGGAAAGGCAGACAACCAGTTAGAATGTAGCGAAATTATTTCGAATGAAAATTCGTTTTGTAGTCAGTTACATTTATTTACCTTTTAACAGAAATGTGATACGGCTGATTTTTTGCTGACATAAATAAAAATTCAAAAAAAATTCAAAAAATTCAAATGAACAATTTACATAGCATATAACATTTACTAGGAACAATAGCATGACATTACTTAAGCTTTCAATAATGAATTAATCCCTAGGTCAATTTTTACTGTCCAATGTTTTAAAGAAAAGACTAGAAAGGGCGGAAGCCTTGGACACTGTACGTACTCGAGCATCATCTAATAGGCCACGTCATTTGGTGATAGGTACGTTACTGTATCTGCAGTGCTGTACAGATTCTTGCCATGAGTCTCTTGCTCGTTTGTAAGTGTCGATTTTGTTATTAAAATGGCACTGATCACTTTTCCCATTTTCTACTTTACTTTACTTTTCTTAGTCGTCAGTCTCCTGACTGATCTGATGCGGCCCGAGACGAATTCCCCTCCTGTGCCAACCTTTCCATCTCAGAGCAGCACTTGCAACCTACGTCCTCAATTATATGCTGGATGTATTCCAATCCCTGTCTTCCTCTACAGTTTTTGCCCTCTACAGCTCTCTCCAGTACCGTAGAGTTTATTCTGTGATGTCTGAACACATTTCCTATCAATCTATCAGTGTCCATATGTTTCATTTTCATTCCTGCGGAGGACCTCCTTATTCTTTATCTTATCAGTCAACCTAATTTTCAACATTCTTCTGTAGCACCACATCTCAAATTCTTCGATTTTCTTCCGTTAGGTTTCTCCACAGCCCGTGTTTCACTACCATAGAATGCACTGCTGCAAACATACATTCTCAGAAATTTCTTACTCAGATTAAGGCCTATGCTTGACACTAGACGCATCTCTTGGCCAGGAATGCCTTCTCTGCCTGTGTTGTGTTTATATCGTCCTTGATCCGTCCATCTTTGGTTATTTTGCTTCCTAGGTAGCAGAGAGCTCATCATGACACTTTTCAATAACAAGCCACATTGTGTACACAAAGTATATGTCTTTAATGCAGTGGTTTCCATTGCCGTCTTCGCCCTCATAGTGTTGATCATTGCTGATTCTTCCGACCTTAGGGGCATTTTCCAACGCCAAGGGCATCAAAACAGGTGATCACGAAGTAGATGAAGTTAAGGAATACTGCTACCTAGGCAGCAAAATAGCCCATAATTGAGGGAGAGAGCACTCCGATTTCAGGCCACAAGTGGGCCATCGGGACCATCTGACCGCCGTGTCATCCTCAGCTGAGGATGCGGATAGGAGGGGTGTGTGGTCAGCACACCGCTCCCCCGGTCGTTAATGAAGGTTTTCTTTGTCTGGAGCCGCTACTATTCGGTCGAGTAGCTCCTCAGTTGGTATCACGAGGCTCAGTGCACCCCGAAAAATGGGAACAGTGCATGACGGCACAGATGGTCACCCATCCAAGTGCCGGTCACGATCGACAGCGCTTAACTTCGGTGGTCTGGTGGGAACCGGTGTATCCACTGCGTCAAGGCCGTTGCCCATAAGTGAGGTAGAAGGTAATAAAAAGTGGACTAACACAGACAATAGTGGCATTAAATGAATTTTATCCATAGAGAATGCTGTCGAACTCCCTGACTGTTCCTTTATGGGGTGTACAAAAATATCCGCTACCAGTCACGTGTGACAAATAATCAACCTTTTTGTGACTGGTAGCGGATATTTTTCTACACCCAATAATGGCATTCCTGGCGAAGTCTACTAGTGTCAAACATAGCCCTTAATTTGTGGAAGAAATTTCTGAGAATGTACGTTAGGAGCACAGCATTGTATGATAGTGAAACATGGACTGTAAGAAAACCGGAATGTAAGAGAATCGAAGAATTTGAGATGTAGTGCTACAGACGAATGTTGAAAATTTGGTTGGTTGATAAGGAATGTAAGAGAATCGAAGAATTGGAGATGTGTTGGTACAGACGAATGTTGAAATTAGGTTGGCTGATAAGGTAAGAGATGAGATGGTTCTCCACAGAATCCGAGAGTAAAGGAATACATGGAAAACATTGACAAGAAGAAGGGACAGGATGATAGGACATCACTCCGTAACTTCCATGGTACTATAGAGGGTAAAAACTGTATAGAAGACAGAGATTGGAATACACCCAGCAAATAAATGAGAATGTAGGTTGTAATTACTAATCTGGATAGAAAATTGTGGCACAGGAGAGGAATTCGTGACAGGCTGCATCAGGCCATTCAGAAGGCTATAAAAGAAAGGATTATCTCGTGATCACCAATTTTGATGTTAATTTTCTGCTACTTCTCATTACTTTCGTCTTTCGCCGATTTGCTCTCAGTCCGTATTCTGTACTCGTAAGATTGTTCACTCGGTTCAGCAGATCCTGTAATTCTTCTTCGCTTTCACTCAGGATAGTAACGTAATCAGCGAATCTTATCATTCATAACCTTCCTCTTTGAATTTTAATTCCCCTCTTCAACCTTTCTTTTATTTCCATCATCGTTTCTTCGATGTACAGATTGAACTGTAGGGGTGAAAGACTACATCTCTGTCTTACACTCTTTGAAACCCGAGCACTTCGTTCTTCGTCTTCCACTGTTACTGTCCTCTCTTGGCTCTTATCCAAACTGAATATAACCCATCTTTCCCTATAGCTTACAGCTCTTTTCTCAGAATTTCCAACACCTTGCACCATTTGACATTGTCGAACGATTTTTCCATGTCGGCAAATCCTATTAAAGTGACTTCACTTTTCGTAAATCTTGCTTCCATTATCAATCGCGACGTTAGAACTGCCCCTCTGCTGCTTTTACCTTTCCTAAAGCCAAACTGATCGTCCTCTAAGAGATCCTGAACTTTTTTCCATTCTTCTGTAAATTATTCTAGTAGACATGAGCTGTTAAGCTGATTGTGCGATAATTTTCTTCGGAATTCTGCGGCCGGCCGAAGTGGCCGTGCGGTTAAAGGCGCTGCAGTCTGGAACCGCAAGACCGCTACGGTCGCAGGTTCGAATCCTGCCTCGGGCATGGATGTTTGTGATGTCCTTAGGTTAGTTAGGTTTAACTAGTTCTAAGTTCTAGGGGACTAATGACCTCAGCAGTTGAGTCCCATAGTGCTCAGAGCCATTTGAACCATTTTTGAATTCTGCGAATGATGTTTTTTACTGAAGTGTGATGGTTTATCGCCAGTCTCATACATCCAACTCACCAACTTGAATAATCGTTTTGTTTCCACTTCCTCCTATGATTTTACAAATTCCGATCCAATGTTTTTTTCTATTTCTTCTGTTTTTTTTTTTTTAATTTTAAGTCGTCCAAAGCTTTTTAAAATTCTGATTCTAATACTGAAATGTCCATCTCTTCCCTGTCGACTACTTTCTCTTTTTCCGTTACGTCATTAGTCAAGTCCTCGCCCCCATAGAGGCCTTCAGTGTAATCTTTCGACTTATCCGCTTACTCCTCTGCATTTTGCAATGTAATTCACATTGCTGTGTTAATGGTATCAAACTTGCTTTTAATTTCACCGAAGGCTGTTTTGACTTTTCTATATGCAGTGCTAGTCCTTTCGATAATCATCTCTCTAAACATGAAATGTATTCGCAGTTGGAATACGAGCGGTCATCACTTGTATAAGAGAATGACGACAGTGAAAATTTGTGCCGGATCGGAACTCGAACCGGGGTTTCCCGCTTTTCATGAGAAGCCACCTTAACCACTTTGGCTATCCGTGCACAACTCGCGGCCTGACACAAACTTCCATACGTCGTCATTCCTGCGTCACAATCTGTACTCGTACACTCATTGTGTAACTTCCGTACAGGAGAGGACATTTTAAGTGAAAAACGATACTGCAGTGCCCGTATTGCTAAGAAGAATGATGCAGTGTTCCTCATGACATACATGCATGTCCGAAAGAACACTGCAGCGTTCTTCTTAGCAATACAGGCACTGCAGTATCGTAATTTTCGTAGACGTGGTGCCTAAATCCTTCTGGGAACACGAGTTCACTGGTGCACAACGTCCAACCCTGTAACCCTGCAAGCGATTCAGATTCGAAACAAACAGCTATCCTAATCCACAACTACATATTACGGAAATACAAAGGCGCCACCTCAAATTTCCGAATACGTGATACATAACTGATTAGGAACGGACACACAGCCACTAAACCCATTGCGAAACCAAGCAGTCGTCCACTGCCGGGGACTACAACACGAAACACTTGCTACAAAAAATGGCTCTGAGCACTATGGGACTTAACATCTGAGGTCATCAGTCCCCTAGAACTTAGAATTACTTAAACCGAATTAACCTAAGGATATCACACACATCCATGCCCGAGGCAGGATTCGAACCTGCGACCGTAAAGGTCGCGCAGTTCTAGACTGAAGCGCCTAGAACCTCTCGGCCACCCCGGCCGGCCCACTTACTAAGGCTGGTAGAATGGGGCAAATCTAATCGAAGGTAAAACAACTAATCACTTAGTAACCATACAACCGAGGCACTGAGAAAAGTGCTCTAAGTGTTTCCGCTTCTAAATGAACACCGAACAGTATGCAACTGGACTCTGCTACAAATAACGGCGCGATCGTAGATCTGTTGTAACAATTGTGACTGCACTCATCAACGACCGAACAAAGTAAAATATCACCACTACAGCTAGAACCGGCCCATACTGCGGGCAATTTCCGTACTACACTGCTCGCTGTCACAAGAAAGAACAGACCTCGTCTGTGGGCGCTGCACGCCTCAGGTCGCTGGAACGGCAACCAGGGAGCGCTACTTTGACACTGAGCGCCGCAGTAGGTGGATCGTCGAAGGACAGGATCACTCGGCACACTCGATATGGCTTGCGACAAAAACGCGTCCAGTACTTGAAAATAGTGTGAAACGAGACTCATCCGACCAAAATACTTTCTTCCGTTACTTCACAGTCCAACGTTTCGGCTTCGGCACCTCGGTTGCCTGTTACGTGCATTCGTATCACCGGTGTGGTTTTTCAGTTCCAGATCGCTCTGCAACACGCACATTTTGGAGCTCCCTTCGTGTTGTTTTGGTGCTGACAGGGTTCACGAGTATTATATTTAGTTATGCAGTAACTTTTTCAGCTGTTGTCCACTTATTTTTGATCACAGTTGTAATCAATGCCCGTCTGTCACGATGGGTCTACACATGCTTTCGCCAAGTTTTGAGTTAGTGGATGATGTTATGCGCTTTCCCAGCATGCAGTATAGCTCTTTGTTATGGCGCCTCTTGAAACAGCAAACACTTTGCCTACCTTAATTACGGAAACACACACAATACGAGCATCAATAATCTTCCCACTTTCGCTTTTAGTTATATTCGAGATAATGCACTCACAGCTACATAGAATCACGTTCTGGCCAAGACTGACGCTTGTCACTTGTTGATGACATTGCACAGGTGCCGTCTGTCCTTGAATACAACACCGCAGCCGGCAGGCTTGGCTAACATCTCCATTTATGTTCAAGCATACATTTCTCGCAGTGTATCCAGATGTTTGTCTAATCCTGTATATTATTATCTCAAAAGTGGAGAAACTTCAGAAAAACAAAGTAAAATTCTTTGGGATGGTACTAAAGATAAACCTCCAAAGCAGAACCAGTACTGGGTGTAAGAGAGTGGTATCGCAGACCTTTCAGAAAACATTCCTCATACAGAAAGGAGTAAAATGTGTTGCATGGACACGAGTCCGGAAACGCTATACTGCCAAGTTACAACTCGTTTTCTACTTCTCGTTATTCTCAAATTAATCACGGCGAACACATTCTTTTCTGACGATTCCATAAACCATTTTAGTGTACTTCTATTATTCTTCATTCCGGTAATATGCCCCGTCTCGAACATCCTGGTGGTCATAGTAGTGCTACATTTTAATAATCATTCCTTTTACTTAGCATATACGCCGACATAGCAATATCTGGACAGAAGAAAGAAGACGACATCAACCAGCCAATTGAAATGCTCTTCTCTACAAATAAAGTTTAAATATTCACAATGCCTGGGTGTACAACACGGAGAGCTTTCATTGTGAAGTACCAAAGGCGTAACACAAGATCGACCTCGCTATAATCCCCGCAAGCCAGCAACGAGGTGTGTGCAAATTTACTGAGGCAACACGGATTCTGTTTATGAGGTCTGTTTTGCATACTAAGCGTTTACCTGCCTGTGTACTGAGTTAATGTATACCACAGCTGCAGGTTCTGCAGTTCGTGCTACAAATGTACTCCTAGAATACAAGTTGCAAAATGCTCACAATTAGTTTTCTTTTTGAGCCCATTGTTTAAAATAAAGGCAGATAAGTATAATGCCATACAGAAAAACATACAGTGCAAAACATGTGACAAAAGAGGAAATGAATGTGAATAAATCTAGAGAGATGGTGCGGTCAGTGTTGAAGAATCTAGACTCCTGCCCTGGAGGAACGGAGTTACGCTCGTACAGCAATTCATAATTAGACCTCCATGATTTCCGTAAATTCATTAAGGCCAATGCCAAAATGGTTCCTTCCAAGATTACGTGGCTGATCCGCCTCATCATCCAATCGTGTTTGAGCTTGTCTTTCGTGTTTAATCACCTCAACATAAGGGTTTCAAACTCAATATTTCTTCCTTTTTTCCTCCTAACGTTGTTTGATTTCATTAGCTCGATGTTATTACGTACTAAAAGTTGAAGACAGAGAGAAAAACTCGCATTAAGGTTGTAAGAGGGGGTCGCAGGTTATAATGCAACACTAGTACATACATACAATACCACACTTATGTATGCGTCCATGTAAGTGAATGTGTACTAGATGCGTTTTGAATATACTTCAGAAGGTTGTATGTTTATCGTTCAATGTATGGTCTTTTTTCATACCACTAAGATGTAAAACATACTTGAGAAAAGGTTGTAATAGTTTCAAGATTTTTGGTCACATATTGGATAGACTACTGTTTTGTTAATGTTGAACAATGGCCTTTAGATAATACCCCTGCTAAAATGCAGCGCTGAGATCGGTGCGCGCGCCTACAGCATCAGTTAATGACTAGTGGTGTCAGTTAGCGGACGCATCGAATCAGCTGGTATTTACGAGGCAAGAGCTTGCCTATAAGCAAGAAAATGGATTATTAAACTTTCTCAGTTCCAGTAATTATTGACGGAAGGGTAGACGGTAGATGTACAGGTTTCTGATAAACTCGCTCTTTATAAAGGCAGAGGCAAAAGGAAGGACAGCGATACCTGTAGAACCTGTGGTTACACAACAGTGAGGATCCCACAACAACTGGTGGTAATGTGACACAACAAAACTGGCAAAAACCTTTCTTTCTAAAGTGTTAACAGGGTACGGTACTGATGAAGTTAATTTGTGTAATGATTGTTTAAAATATATTAGGTCATAACTTAACCATGCGTTTAACTAACTTATTGACCAAATTCATGTTTGATGTTATTCATAATGTCATTTGAGAAGTGTTCTTTCAACGTTGAATGTATTTGTGTGAAAAGAAAAGTAATGTGAAAAATCACTCTCCTCTGCTTCGTAGCTTTGAAGAAAATATTGTTCACAAAGCAATTGACTTTAATATCTGCCAGTAACTTCAGTTTAAAGCCATCTGCCGTGTACAGTAGTTTGACCTTAAAGAATAAGTTTTAAAGCTTGAAAAAGTTATTTATGAGCCTTTTCTGCTTCGTTAAAGATGAATGTGTAACATTCTCAATACAGGAAGATACAGTGCTTACCTAGAATTATAAGGCGCATTAAATTTAGCATTTTGTAAAAACAGGTTGTCGAAAACAGTTAATACTGGTAAACATTCTGAAAGCGGTCACTGGCTCCTGTCGGAGAGCGATTGTGCAGCGCTACAGTGATAAGTGGGAAGTTACTAGTGTGGGGGTGAGAAGTGAAGTGCAGTGTAGCGCTCCAGTTCTGGTGATTTAGTCCATGTGTTGCACTACTTGGGGAAACGGTAGCCTTTCGATGAAAGTTCGTTGTTTCATGATAGGCCATAGTTAAATGTTACTGAGATACCACAGTAGGAAGCAAAAAGTTTGTTGTTAACGTATGTGTCAATATAGAGCAAATATAACAGCAACGTAACGTTTTAAGGCCATATCAAGGAAGAGAACACCAAAATTACTAAAATTTTCAGTGTATAAAGCAGATAATGAAAATAGAGATTCCTTTCTCATGTAGAAATCCTAGAGATTTAGTAAGAAATAACTCAAACGAAGGTATCAAGAATGTATATGATGGGTGGACAAGCGTAGGAAAAGCAGACAACAATACAACCGTTCACAGACAACGCAGCTCTTCTCGTTCAAAGTAAGGTGAAATCAGAAAACCCTGTTTCCTTGAAGAGGTCCAAAAGGATCGATCACGGATTTCAAAATTTAATGCAGTAGTTTTGTTACTGGACTTGCATTCTAGAAGAGCTGCATCCAGGTCCAAGTTTCCTGTTGTTTCCCTTAAACGTTTAAGATAGTGTCTGTGACGATTCCTTTGAAGCCGGTTCAAATGGTTCAAATGGCTCTGAGCACTATGGGACTCAACTGCTGAGGTCATAAGTCCCCTAGAACTTAGAACTACTTAAACCTAACTAACCTAAGGACAACACACACATCCATGCCCGAGGCAGGATTCGAACCTGCGACCGTAGCGGTCGCGCGGTTCCAGACTGTAGCGCCAGAACAGCTCGGCCACCAGCGGCCGGCTTTGAAGCCGGCCCATTGCCTCTATGTACTTATTTAATTTGAGCTTGGCTCTGTTTCTGATAGTCCTAGACATCGACGAGACATCATCATCATCATTTTCGAGGAAAAGGTGTGACCCTAGTTCTCTCTTCATGGGTCAGCTTTATTCATGCCGTCTGTTGCTGGGTCTGTCAAGATCTATCTTCCCTTGTGGTACATACTTCAGGACGAGCGGCTGCAAACGCTACTTTCTATTTCAATATGGTTCATCTGTTTATCTCTACATGTATTGGTTTCATTTCTTTCTCTTTTTCTAATATCTTTGGGGTTTATTTAAATATTTTGTTCATTCCGTCACAGCTCTAAGAAATTTCATTACAGACACTTGAAAAGTATTTATCTCACTGCAGCAAGAACTACAGGAAGTGATGTAGTTTCGCAAAGTTTTTAATTTTAGCTCTTCTACATCCTGTTTTTTATCTTTGTATACACTGAAGAGCCAAAGAAATTCGTAACCTGCTTAATATTGTGTAGGGCCCGTGTGAGCAAGCAGAAGTGCAGCAACACGACGTGGCATGGACTAGACTAATGTCTGAAGTAGTGCTGGAGGGAATTGACACCGTGAATCCTGCAGGGCTCTCCATAAATCTACAAGAGTACGAGGGAGTGGAGATCTCTCATGAACAGCACGTTGCAATGAAGCATACCAGAATAAGCTCAATAATGTTCATGTCTGGTGGGGGATATTGGTGGCAAGCGGAAGTCTTTAAGCTCAGAATAGTGTTCCTGGGGCCACTCTATACGAATTCTGGACGTGCAGGGAGTCGCATTGTCCTGCTAGTAATGCCCATGTCCGTCGGAATGCGCAATGGGCATGAATGGACACAGGGGATCAGACAGGATGCTTAAGTACGTGGCACCTGTCAGAGTCGTATGTAGACGTATCAGGGGTCCCATATCATTCCAACAGCACACGCCTTACACTATTACAGAGCCTCCACCAGCTTGAATAGTCTGCTCCTGACATGCAGGGTCCATGGATTCATGAGGTTATCTCCTAGCCCGGACACGTCCATACACTCGATACAATTTGACACGAGACTCGTCCGACCAAGCAATGTGTTTTCGGTCATCAACAATCCAATGTTGGTGTTGACGGACCCAGTCGAGGCATGAAGGGTACACGAGTGGGCCTTCGGCTCCAAAAGCCCATGTCTATGATGTTTCGTTGAATGGTTCGCACGCTGACACTTGCTGATGGCCCAGCACTGAAATCTGCTGCAATTTGCGGAAGGGCTGCACTTATGTCACGTTGAACGATTCTCTTCAGTCGTCGTTCGTCTCGTTCTTGCAGGACTTTTTTTCCGGCCGCAGCGATGTCGGAGATATGATGTTTCACGGGATTCCTGATATTCACAGTATACTCCTGAAATGGTCATACGCGAAGATCCCCACTTCATCTCTATCTCGGAGATGCTGTGTCCCATCGCTCGTGCGCCGACTATAACAGAACGTTCAAACTCACATCTTGATAACCGCCAATTGTAGCAGCAGTAGATGATCTAACAACTGCACTAGACTCTTGTTGTCTTATATAAGCGTTGTCGACCGCAGCGCCTTATTCTCACTGTTTACATGTCTTTGTGTTTGAATACGTATGCCTATACCAGTTTCTCTGGCTCTCCAGTGTCACACAATAACAACATTTTCTCGGGCTGCCAGCCGAGAGGTGGCGTCGTCGCAAGGTTTCGATGAGCGTCATACCCATCATCTTCAGATGAAGTGTCGGGACGCTGTGTTCTGCGTATCTGTATAGCCGCTGGACCACTGACCACCTCTGTGGGCGGGGCAGTCAGTGCTTCAGCCCGAGGGTGCCGCGCTGCTAGTGTGGGAACTGGCGCCACCGGTGGTGCGGGAGAGTGATGGGGAAGACGGCGAGGCTCTGGTGCGGGCGTCGAGTGCCGGTGTCTGTCCATCCTGGCCGCGCATGCCACCGCCTTCACAACGGAGCGTTCCTGTCGTATTTTCTCAATTGCGGGATCCCACGCTGTGTTGATTTGAAACAGCTATCCCAGTTTATTAGGCTGTAATCCAGACTTATTTCTACTGCGTCTTTGACTGTTAGGTCCAAGAACCCATTGGCACTGCACAGTTTCTTCGTACTTTCAAAATCGAAGGTGTGTTGCTCGTTGATGTTATGCTCTACCACGACGGACTTGTCTCTGTTGCGGCCACATGTAGTAAGCGTTGTTTCACGCAGTGGAGAATGGCGAAACAGAGGTACGCCGGCAACCGAGACGTTGCGAAGTAAAGCACGCACAGATAGCCTTGCTGACAGCATCAATCTACCAACCGGCTGACGCAAGGACGCACACAGACCGAGCGCTGAGCGAAGCCCGGAGAGTGCTGAGTAAGGGGAAGTGAGGCCAGCACGCTAAGTTACTACCGCGGGAGTACTAACAGAAAGCTACCACCGAGGACAAAAAAAGTCCTCCTGCCAGATATAAATAGTGGAGCGCAGGCAGCAACAGGGAGAAGCCCTTAGGAAACAGTTCGGATCTGAGGACGGACGTGGTCCGTGTCTGAATGTTCAATCTTCGTAGGTGACGATTCCGGAAGTCTGTTCCAGCTCGCAGGAGCCATCCGTTCGCCGCCAGATGTCAACTTCAGCTCTGGAGGTCGGCCCGAATTCGGTCGGCATCATGGCTGACTAACTACAGCGAGAATTTCCAGCAGGACCGGCCGCAGCGCGGTCTTGGTCACAGGCGCCGCCGGGGTCTGACGCCCGGACTGCACGGCAACCCGGCCCCACGGCGCGTGGTCCGTCCATGACGGGACCTCGCGGACATCGCGACTGACGGCTTCCCAGCCGCCGGTGCAGCAAGCGTCGGCAGCTGACCTCAAGGCGACGACGCTCCGTGGGCGTGCCGCACTGGGCGCCGAGCGGCGACGAGTTCATCTCAACCACAGGGCATCCTGGCTTCAGCGGAGCACTGGTGGCCTGAGGCTCCGGAGTGCGATCGGCGGCGCGCGTGGCGCACATTGTCGGAGAATCTACACAGCAGCAGCCAGGCGGAGGGATCCGCAGGGCTGGGTAGCGACGATGAGGGTGAAATTGTAAAGAAAGTTCGATAAATAATTGTAAAACTCCACGATGTCTCAGTCTTGGCGCAGCCACTGTGTCTGCTGCTAAAAAGTGTTGCAGAAGCCGTAACATCTGTCTGTTGTGGTTGAACTTTTCTAATGTAATTCCTATGGCTCCGTGAGATGCATCGCTGTATCTCTCCGACGCACATTAACACTCAATGCTGTAAACATGCGTCTGGAACCGCGAGACCGCTACGGTCGCAGGTTCGAATCCTGCCTCGGGCATGGATGTGTGTGATGTCCTTAGGTTAGTTAGGTTTAACTAGTTCTAAATTCTAGGGGACTAATGACCTCAGCAGTTGAGTCCCATTGTGCTCAGAGCCATTTGAACCATTTTGTAAACATGCAGCGTCTGCAGTCCTACATTCTCTTTTCTCTTTCAACCTTGTCCTAAATTTCCCGCATTGCATGGTAAACGGTCTTTATTTGATGTTTCTCAGTTACTTTCGCAATCTTGTCTGTCGGTGACCCTGTATGCTGCAGAAGAGCCACACGTTTGGATTGTTCTGCTTCTTCTGGTTTGTCCCCTTTCTCCTTATCTGCCTTTAAGGAGCGTCATATTCGCATCAAGTTGTAACAATTTTTGCGGGAGGATGCTCACAGATTGTGTAACTCATTTGATAAGCTCACCCTATCGCAGATGGCCTATAGTCCATGTAGTAAGGTGACTCGTACTGAGCTGCATTGCGCTGGATGGTGTTCCTGTTTGCCGGCCTTTGTGGCCGAGCGGTTCTAGGCGCTTCAGTCAGGCACTCTGCGACCGCTAAGGTCGCAGGTTCGTATTTTGCCTCGGGCATGGATGTGTGTGATGTCCTTAGGTTAGTTAGGTTTAAGTAGTTCAGGTTCTAGGGGACTGATGACCACAGATGTTAAGTCCCATAGTGGTCAGAGCCATTTGAACCATTTGGTGACCATGTTTATCGTACGACAAATACATATTGGACTTTTAGATTGAGAAAGAATTTATTATGCAGCGGAATGTCAAACTTTACGTGATAGCAGCATAGGGCACTCTTGTGTGCAAAACAACTGATAAACCAATAGTTTCAGACTCCCTAGATTTTCGAAAGGTGCACGACACTTCTACAAAAATGAATGTTCTAAACGGAAGCGTAATATGGCCCTTACCCAAAGACTTATGAAATACGATTAATAGCTATATAAGAGCCGCGCGGGATTAGCCGAGCGGTTTAAGGCGCTGCAGTCATGGACTGTGCGGCTGGTCCCGGCGGAGGTTCGAGTCCTCCCTCGGGCATGGATGTGTGTGTTTGTCCTTAGGATAATTTAGGTTAATTAGTGTGTAAGTTTAGGAACTGATGACCTTAGCAGTTAAGTCCCATTAGGTTTTACACACATTTGAACATTTTGAGCAATACAGGGTGAAAAGTATTTAAACCGACAAAGTCTGGGAGATTGTACGGGACATCAAAACAAATATTTTTCCCTAATATCATTTTTTCATAGGGGGATTATTTAAACCGGTGGAGACCATATTACGATCTTCAGTTGTTAGAGGGCGTATGACGCTCTTCAGTTGTAGGCAACTGCTGTCCACCAGTGTAGTAGAGCATTGTCTATGTTTAGTAGTGCAGCGATACACCTGGAGTGAGTACACTGATATGGTTGGTCCTTACTACGTAGCGCACCACAACAGACGAGCTGCACAGCGGGTTTATCACCAATATCCTAATCACCGTATCCCGCATCATATGACCTTTGCTGCTGTGTACCAACGTCTGCGTGAGACTGGCTCATTTAGCAGATTGCCTGGACAGGGACACCGTCACACGGTAATAACGCTGCAATTTGAGGAAGCTGTCTTGCAGCATGTGGAGTGGGATCCTTCAATCAGCACTCGTGCAATTACACGTAACTTGGGGACGAATCAGACGAATCTAAGAACAGTCCTTTGAGAGCAATTGTTAGTTCCATTTCACTTACAGCCTGTCCACAACCTGGAACCTGTTGATTATCCACCCAGAGCACAATTTTCGCAGTGGTACCTGGAACAGTGTGAAATGCATCCTACATTTCCATCGTCTGTATTTTTTACCGATGAAACAAGGTTCGGGCGTGATGGAGTCTTCAACGTGCACAATACGCATGTCTGGAGTGAGGTTCAAATGGTTCAAATGGCTCTGAGCACTATGGGACTTAACTGCTGAGGTCATCAGTCCCTTAGAACTTAGAACTACACTCCTGGAAATTGAAATAAGAACACCGTGAATTCATTGTCCCAGGAAGGGGAAACTTTATTGACACATTCCTGGGGTCAGATACATCACATGATCACACTGACAGAACCACAGGCACATAGACACAGGCAACAGAGCATGCACAATGTCGGCACTAGTACAGTGTATATCCACCTTTCGCAGCAATGCAGGCTGCTATTCTCCCATGGAGACGATCGTAGAGATGCTGGATGTAGTCCTGTGGAACGGCTTGCCATGCCATTTCCACCTGGCGCCTCAGTTGGACCAGCGTTCGTGCTGGACGTGCAGACCGCGTGAGACGACGCTTCATCCAGTCCCAAACATGCTCAATGGGGGACAGATCCGGAGATCTTGCTGGCCAGGGTAGTTGACTTACACCTTCTAGAGCACGTTGGGTGGCACGGGATACATGCGGACGTGCATTGTCCTGTTGGAACAGCAAGTTCCCTTGCCGGTCTAGGAATGGTAGAACGATGGGTTCGATGACGGTTTGGATGTACCGTGCACTATTCAGTGTCTCCTCGACGATCACCAGTGGTGTACGGCCAGTGTAGGAGATCGCTCCCCACACCATAATGCCGGGTGTTGGCCCTGTGTGCCTCGGTCGTATGCAGTCCTGATTGTGGCGCTCACCTGCACGGCGCCAAACACGCATACGACCATCATTGGCACCAAGGCAGAAGCGACTCTCATCGCTGAAGACGACACGTCTCCATTCGTCCCTCCATTCACGCCTGTCGCGACACCACTGGAGGCGGGCTGCACGATGTTGGGGCGTGAGCGGAAGACGGCCTAACGGTGTGCGGGGCCGTAGCCCAGCTTCATGGAGACGGTTGTGAATGGTCCTCGCCGATACCCCAGGAGCAACAGTGTCCCTAATTTGCTGGGAAGTGGCGGTGCGGTCCCCTACGGCACTGCGTAGGATCCTACGGTCTTGGCGTGCATCCGTGCGTCGCTGCGGTCCGGTCCCAGGTCGACGGGCACGTGCACCTTCCGCCGACCACTGGCGACAACATCGATGTACTGTGGAGACCTCACGCCCCACGTGTTGAGCAATTCGGCGGTACGTCCACCCGGCCTCCCGCATGCCCACTATACGCCCTCGCTCAAAGTCCGTCAACTGCACATACGGTTCACGTCCACGCTGTCGTGGCATGCTACCAGTGTTAAAGACTGCGATGGAGCTCCGTATGCCACGGCAAACTGGCTGACACTGACGGCGGCGGTGCACAAATGCTGCGCAGCTAGCGCCATTTGACGGCCAACACCGCGGTTCCTGGTGTGTCCGCTGTGCCGTGCGTGTGATCATTGCTTGTACAGCCCTCTCGTAGTGTCCGGAGCAAGTATGGTGGGTCTGACACACCGGTGTCAATGTGTTCTTTTTTCCATTTCCAGGAGTGTATTTAAACCTAACTAACCTAAGGACATCACACACATCCATGCCCGAAGCAGGATTCGAACCTGCGACCGTAGTGGTCGCACGGTTCCAGACTGTAGCGCCTAGAACCGCTCGGCTACTCCGGCCGGCTTTGGAGTGAGGATAACCCACGTATCACGGTCACTAGCACTCGTCAAGTGCGGTTCTTCGTTAAGTTGTGGGTTGGTGTTCTTGCGGACTGTTTAATTGCACCGTATGTGCTACCTAGGCCATTTAATGGCAGGCGCTATTACAATTTTCTCCCCAGAGCATTGCCAGCATTGCTGGAAGACGTCCCGCTCCCTACAAGACAACGTATGTGGTTCCAACATGACGGGGCGCCGGCACATTTCCGTCATCGTGTGCGTCGATTTCTGGACCGACGGTTCCCAGAAACGTGGATTGGCAGAGGTGGTCCTGTACCATGGACTGCTCGATACCCAGATATGTCCCCTCCGGACTTTTTCGTGTAGGGAGAGATGCGCAACCTTGTTTACGCAACTCCTGTTGCATCAGAAAGGATCTGTTTGCCCGGATAGTAGCAGCAGCGGGAACAATTCAGGATACTCCTAGGGTTTTTGCCCGTGTCAGACAGATTATGATCCAACGGTATAATCTTTGTTTACGTGTCAATGGAGGCATTTTTGAAAATCTACTGTAACTGAAATTGGGTTGTGTTATGTGTTGTCTCTTGGTCATAAAAAAAATGGAAAAGTGTTTGTTGGTTTAATTAATTTGCCGCCGGAGAAATCTTCCTCTACCGGTTTAAATAGTCCTTATAGGAAAAAATGGCATTAGGGAAAAATATTTGTTTTTATGTCCCCTACAACCTCCCAGAATTTGTCGGTTTAAATACTTTTCACCCTGTATAAGACCGTTCGCCGACGGTACTGCTGATTACAGGAATTTTTCGTCGTTGGACGATCGTAAGGATATGCTCTGTTTCTGCTTTATGTGAGAAACAGCAGCTCTCTTTAAATGTGAACAAATGTAATACGAAGCTTATAAACGAGATTAAAAGAGACCATTACGTTGGAAGGCGAATCTAGGACTTTTTACAATGGCCGGCCGGAGTGACCGAGCGGTTCTAGGCCCTACAGTCTGGAACCGAGCGACCGCTACGGTCGCAGGTTGGAATCCTGCCTCGGGCATGGATGTGTGTGATGTCCTTAGGTTAGATAGGTTTAAGTAGTTCTAAGTTCTAGGGGACTGATGATCTCAGAAGTTAAGTCCATAGTGCTCAGAGCCGTTTGAACCATTTTTGTTACAAGTTCCTTGGGAAAGTGCACTGCCTCTGTAAAGCAGTATTGCACCACGGCTAGGAGTTCAAGTCAATCAGCATAACAGACACAGAGACACAGTACTAGGATCATTACATGTTGGTATACCCTAAAGTTGTAAAACTACCATAGGCTATCGTAGACTGTCACAAGTAAACTTAGAGTTGGTCGTTTTCCTGCTAGCTTTGGTCACTTGAGGCCGTCCCATGCTGCCTATACTTAAGACGTGTTGCATACCCATCGGGCGCTAGCGCAAAACGATCACCATTTTCGCGTATATGATCCCCTTATACAGAAGCTGTGAACCGTCTTGAAACTGAATGAGAATATATAAAGAGCTGGGTAACCCAAAACACATTTTTCTTCTACATAGTTAACTTTTTGTCTTTTATTTAAAAGTAAATAGTATTTATAGCAAAAATTGAAATTTTCGGTCTTTAATTTAAGCTTTACTCGGATATTGTTGATTTGTAATGTGTAACAAGGTAAAGTGTATTAAAAAGAAAGAAAACAATACAGGTTTATCATATAGCTCGAGAAAATGCAAAGACCTCAACAAAAGGGTAAAATAAAAAAAACTCAAAACAAAAATATATCAAAACATCACTTCAGTACTTCGTCGACCTTACATATAAAACATATTTTTGTTATTCATAAACAACTTTCGCATCTATAAATAATAACAAGAAATTCTTGCATTTGATCATGAGGTTCTATTGAGTATAAAATAACAATTGTTATATATTTTTATGTGTCTGCATGTAAACAGTACTAGCATCGAAAGTAGTTGCTTTAGCTACATAAAAGCGCAGAAGTTTCGTGATCACCCAATTTTTATAACTTATAAAATGCAATTTACAGCCTGTAAAGATATGAAATACACAATAGACTAACAATGAATGATGTGCGATTATACTTATGTGCGAAACAGAGAAAGAGAACTCATCGGCTCCCAGTTTCTCTCACACAAATTCATTTATGTTTCTTTCCTTACCGATGCTGCCAATAGTACAGGTAATCCTACAATTTACTACGTCATTTATGTACTATACCAAAACCACCCAAACCGTACTTTCGGTGGAACGCATCTCTCGTATAGTCCATACAAAAGTGTGACAGATATTGTCTTTGAACTTTAGTACATCCGAAAAATAATGTGAACATCGTTCGCGTAGCGATCATGTGTTAAGTAAGATAAATTAGGATGCATATATAGGCAGACATTAATCCCTCGCTCTATACGGGAATGAAATGGAACGGAAAAGCGATAATATTGGCAACAAGTACTCTCTGTCACGCGCCTTACGATGGATTGTGGATTATATGTGTGGCAGCAACTCATCTCATTTCCAAAATATTTTAATCCTTCTACTCGTTTTCTTATACGTTCCACTCCTCTTAATTCCTTTAGCTTTGTATTTTCATTAGAGATCGTCATATTACATTCCTGGCACAGTAAGTTCAGCTTGTGGACAGTGGTTCGGTAAACCATAAATCCAGTGGCATAGTTTTGAAGGTTGTACAGCGGTATTTTCTAACTATTTTGTAATAAGGGACCCATGATCGTCGGTCGATCGTCATGGAGTTGTTTCATTTTCTTTGACTTCTTACATCCACTTACGTTTGTATCTTTAGTACACTGAAAATACCTGCATAGCAGTACGTACGACGACACTGTGCGCTGTGTGTCTTGTTCCATTCATTCATGTTATTTGCTGTTGACACCAGTAATGTCAGATCTGTTCCTCGTCCTCACGCTCGCATTGAATACTGCTCTCTTCTGTCCCGATTTTGTTCTTCCGTCAGTGTTAGTTGTATGTTAACTGCAATACACAGCAATATGGATAGGTTTTCAAATGAAGATCGATATACAACTCTGGTGTGGTTTCACTGAATGTAGTAACAAAGCAGCGCAACGATGTTATGCTCAGCTGTCCCCCCCCAGCGACGGCAGCCATCACTGTAGATTTCCATCAGTGGGGTGTGTTGCTTTTCTGTGTTTTTTTCTGTTATACATTTTAGTGAATGGTTATTACAGTTTTTTTTCGCTGTTGTGGCAGTTGTTTCACAAAAACAAAGGTAACTGATGTAAGAGTCCGAATAAATTGAACTCTGATGTTACTCTATGACAATCCACCAGATAGCACGGGCCCATTGTACGAAACTAATCATAAGATATTCCTGAACTGTCTCCGAAACTGCGTTCTGTTTATCATTCAGTAAATTATATCTTTCTTGCAGTTTATTGTTGCTGGTAACGTGTTTTAGAACTACCTTACATACAACGCTTTTTTACGATAAGAAGAAAATCGTCAGAATATATAGGATGTTTCTAATAAGGGGTTTTTCTCCGCAATTTACAGAACGATAAGTGAAAGGTATGTTTATCTACAAGTTAAATCTAAGACAAACAGCTCATTCAAAATGGTTCAAATGGCTCTGAGCACTATGGGACTTAACATCTGTGGTCATCAGTCCCCTAGAACTTAGAACTACTTAAACCTAACTAACCTAAGGACATCACACACATCCATGCCCGAGGCAGGATTCGAACCTGCGACCGTAGCAGTCGCGCGGTTCCGGACTGAGCGCCTAGAACCGCGAGACCACCGCGGCCGGCTAACAGCTCATTATGCGGTGTTATGAACGGAAGTTCACAGGACAAAAAATTAAACCACACCTAGATAAAACATTACAAGCATCATTTAAGACCTTGAAATTCCGCCGCTGGACTTGATAACCGACTAGATTCGGTTAGAAAGTGAGTCCACAATGCTCTGCAGGTACGTCGCATCCAGATTAAGCCACTCAATGAGAATTTGATCTCGCAATTTCAGCAAATTTTATGGATGTTGATGTCAGTGTTTTTCCCGCTGTTCCGTCATGTCTCTCAGATTTTCTATGAACTTCAAGTCAGGTGAGGATGTGAGATGTAAGAGGGTGCAGGAGTCTTCAGAAAACCAGTCACATAGGCCCGAAGAACTTCGCTCTTAAGGTGTTTGTGTGTCTGTGTGAGCAATGGCCTCTTATGTGGTGGGCGACTCCAAATGTTCATTGCTTGCAGTTCCCGTCACAACAGTTTCTCTAGCCAACAGGTGTGGATGGACCCTCATTTCGTCACCTACTGCGGTGCTCCCTGGTGAATCCTATTAGTTTGCTTCCTATTCAGGGCCCATATGTGGTTAGATTATCAATAGGGTTACCCCTGTTTATTTCTATTTGGAGATTTATATAAGAGTCTTCTGTTTCTTCATATTTTCCATCTGTTAGAGCACAAACTCCTAGGATGGTCGAATGGCCTCCGTTTATTTTAAATCGTACAGTCGTAACTATTACATTTTGTAGCTGGTGCTGGGTTGTCGTGGTTTTCTGTTGACTGTGGATATTTTAATATGTGGTTCTCTTACGCTGTGGCGACGTTATGTGTGCAGATCTCGATGTAAATCGTACGTAGTGTTGTCGGTGTGTGCTACCTCTTACTTTGTTTTATTTGAATAACACGGCAACGAAGCTTCAGTTCAGTCACTTACAAGAACACAGAGTGAGAACCAACATCTCCCTTCAAGAAGACGCAGTTCGTTGAAATTTAATTTAAATAGTCACTGGGTGCGATACTAATGAACTGTTTATTACACTCGCTACGGAACACGGGACAAGAATCGGAACAGTAATCGCAATAGTAGTCAGAATGCTAATGAGCTAGCAATGATGGTTACATGCGTATCAAGGGCTAAATCAAACTGCGATATTACACCTTTGTTCTCTTATAATTTTATGTTCTTCATCACTAAACTTCCTTTCAATTAAAATTTTTACTTAAATATTTGAAATATGGCTGATTAAAAATTATTATGAAAGAAAAAGTTACAGAAATATTTCCCTAACACTGACGGAAATGCGAGAGTGGTTACAATTTGTATGTAACAAGCAATATTTAGTATCGTTATCCTTCCCATTAAAAAGTAGACAGCAGCCGGCCCTACACACTCTTTTAACTCTGCAGTCCTTGAATTTATCTTACCTCTGTAAATTTCTCCTAAGTTTCTGTGAATACAGCAACTTTCTTGAAAAGTTTTGTCTTTCTTGTACACAGGCCTCTAATATTCTACGTCACAGAAAGATATTTTTCTTTCTAGAAAAGACTTGTTGTCGATAATAAAGTTAGGTCATTATCTTGAAGTCGGGCAGGCTGTATCTTTTGTTCGGCTGCATATTTTGAAGATTTTGAGTAACCCATCACAGAAAACCATCCTACACCTAAGTGAGTAGTCGTTTAATTGGTATGCTCTCTTGTAGCTTAATGAAAAACCATATTTTCTTTGTCGAATTCATTTCGGCCGGAGTGGCACAGCGGTTCTAGGCGCTTCAGTCTGGAATTGCGTGACCGCTACGGTCGCAGGTTCGAATCCTGCCTCGGGCATGGATGTGTGTAATGTCCTTAGATAAGTTGGCTTCAAGTAGTTCTAAGTTCTAGGGGACTCATGACCTCAGATGTAAAGTCCCATAGTGCTCTGAGCCATTTGAACCATTTGAACCATTCATTTCTCTAGGCATTGTTAACTTACCTTCAGCTCACAAACATGATTTTCTCTTTACTTCACTCCAGAGAGGAGCCTCTTCCACCAGTTGTGTTATATTGAAGAAAAAGGACCCTTACTAGGTGCCAGTCGGATAACCTTAAATAACGATTTTTTAAAAAGTTACTAATCCTTTATCGCAGCTTGTCGCTGGGAGAGCTTGTTTTCCAGAACAGGGTACCAAGGGTGGCGGGATTATCGAAAAGAATTTAAATTATAACTGTCGTGAATGAATGTTCACTCTGCAACGGAGCGTTCACTAATATGAAACTTTCTGTTTAATTCAAACTAGGTGGCGGACCAGGATTTCCCTTCCGTGGCCAATTGCTTTGCCATCTGAACTGCCCAAGCTTGAATCACGACCAGTGCTCACAGCTTCATTTCCGCCAGTACCTAATCTCCGATCTTCCAGACTTCACAGATCTTCTCCTTCATAACTTGCCTCCGAAATGTAAAGGATCCAGGTTCCAGTGCTGGTCCAGCACACAATTTTAGTCTGCCAGGAAGTTTCATGCGAGCGCACACTCCTACGCAGAGAGAAAATTCATTCGGTAAACGACTCATGTACTGTACCTAACCCATGTCTCAGCAATATCCACTCTCCCAGGAGTGCTAATCTTCCAATACGCATGACAATTTCGTTGGAGTTCGGAAACTAGGAGACGAGATGCTGGCAGAAGTTAAGATGTGAGGATGTATTATCGAAAAGAATTTAAATTATAATTGTCGTGAATGAATGTTCACTCTCCAGCGGAGCGTTCACTAATATGAAACTTTCTGTTTAATTCAAACTAGGTGGCGGACCAGGATTGCCCTTCCGTGGGCAATTGCTTTGCCATCTGAACTGCCAAAGCTTGTATCACGACCAGTGCTCACAGCTTCATTTCCGCCAGTACCTTGGTTAGTTCAATCTGTGAGCACCTTCCCGCGAAAGGCAAAGAAGGCCTCAGGTTCGAGTCCTGGTCCGACACACATTTCTAATTTCCTACAAACTTTCTTAATTGCCCTGCTCTCCTTCAAAAATGAAACTAATCACATTGGTAGGAGAAAAATAACATTATGGTTAAAACTGGACGCTTTCAAAACATGATATCGTAGAAGACCGTAAAAAATTTATAAATTTGTAATTCTGGAAGAACGCTTGAGACATTCGTGTCGGCACTCTAATGGTGTGAACAATCCTACATTTACTCTTGGCGGGGTCGAGTAGATATTAGATCACTTTACTAAAACTTGAACAAAGTAGAATACGTAACTAGGAGACAATTTACGTCCGCAGGATGTCAAATCTATTTGTTACTGTCGCTGTATTCTGTATCTTTCCACGTGACACGATACAAAATGATAGTCTCACATCAGAGCACAATTGACTACAAACTTCGAAATGGCTTGTAATGCTACTCGCGCTGCTGGTTCGGAAGTAGGGCGATCCTGTCAGCATAAGGGATGATTACAGGCTTGGCTGATCGGCACTGTGATCTGACGTAAGTAATCTTCCATCAGGGGTGGCGTCTGAAACCTGTTAAGGGCATGTCTACATGTCTACCCCGACATCTCTCATTCGTTGCTGCAACAGGCAGTGACTGTCCTTACTTGTGGGTCCGTCGTGAAGTACTAACTTTGCCATGGGATCTCGTCCCTCAGACTACATCAGAAGTGAATCACAAAATTAAATTATTCAATAATACTATAATGAAAAATGATATAAACATGAACGTTGTTCTATTAAATGATTTTGGTCCTAATAATGTTTTAAATTAATTATGTGGGTTTAAGTTTAGTTTATTTCAGATAATATTAATTCGTGATGGTGTAAGTCAAAATACTGATGGAACAGAAGAATAATGTGGTAAATAATTAGTGTAAAAAGTCTTTACCAGAAAAAATGACAAGTCTCTTTAGGAAAGGCCCCTAATGCTAACTGCGGTGGCGCTGCCAGACTATGGACCAGTGTCGCGGGTAAAATCCAAAACTACAGCTCCGTGTCCCACTGAAAGAGTGCAGCCGATAGTGATGATGCGTCTGTCAGGTTGGAATGACAATTATCTCGGGAACCCCCTTGATGCTGTTAGAGATGTGCTGGCTGTCTGCCGGTACAGGCTTTCACCGTCGTCCACATCTCTCATAATCTTTAACAAAGCATGACATAACAACTCTACGTGTACTCACACTCATATCCGTCACCTACACTGCACATATACAGTTGAAACAGCCACACTTCGCTAGGGAAACTACAAAAGAAGAAAATCTTACAGATTGAGATTTGGTGCTATGGAGGGATATGGAAAATTATGCGGACTGCTAAAATAAGAAATGAGGAGACTCACCAGCGAGTCAGCAAGGGGAAGAATACATGGATAATACTGACAAGAAAGGCCGACTGAGATTACACGTATAAATACATGATGGAATAACCTCCGTGGTACTTGGGGATGCTACAGACGGTAAAAACTGTACGCAAAGACAGTGGTTGGACTACACATAACAAATAGTTGAGTGAGTAGGATGCAAGTTTTGTTTGCAGATGAAGAGGCTGGCACAGGAGAGGAATTCACGGAGGGCTGCTTCAAACCAGTAAGAAGACTAGAGACAAAAGAAGAAGTACTGAAGACGTGCAGCTTTATGCACATTCTGGGCAATGACATTTTGCGAGATACGTTTGCAGTTGTCGAATGTATTCGTTCCCTTAGCAAAAGCCGTTGGGAAATTGACTAAGATGATGGACTACACCAACAGCAGAAATTCTTGGGTTGCAACCTACTTCTTCTGTTGAGTCGTGATAATCGTTTCTGGTACCTGTCAGTTAGGATATTTCTGTATTGACTGTTCTTATGCAGTGTTACGAGGCAGCGAATGGAACACGTTTACTTGGAGACACATTGGACAGGCCTCTTTGATACAGCAAAAAACCGGATAACTTCAGTCACTATGTGTCTATAAAAGTCTTCAAATATGATAGCTCTCTCTGAAATTCTGTCTCCCCTCCACTTTGATTCATCCTACAGCACTGATTCCCTACTCCCGGCCCACACACGAGGACCGCATCACGCACATGACTTCCTTCAGTGGTGGAGAGTCACATTGCCCATTGTTACCAGTCTGTAACATCCACAACGCTCCAAATAGAGCAGTGTGTACTTTTAAGAAAACGACTAATACGAGGACGTGCTGAAAAGTAATGGCTCCGAATGTTTTATGTGGGAACTCTTTAAGAATTTTATATAAAACTAACGTTATTACCATTCTACATCTTTATTCTTCATGTCCACATATTAATTTCTCAACATACTCACCCTGGCGGCGAATATATTTCTCCCAACGAGGGAACAGTTTGTTGATACAGTCACTGTAGAATGTTGGACATTGTTGACGTAGCCACAACCTGATCTCTGTTTGCACCGTTTCATCACTTTAAAAGTGAGGTCCTGTATGATGTTATTGAAGTACTGGAAATAGGTGAACATCGGTTGGGGCCAAGCAGGAACTGTATGGAGGACGATCGATGGCAGTGAAACCAAGGCGTCAAATTGTTGCAGATGTCACAGCGCTCATGCGTGATCTAGCATGTCATGCTGAAGGAGAGCGTGCTCCATGTGCGGACGAAATTTTCGAATTCGAAGCTCAATTACATTACGTTGTTCTTCACGCAACGAAATAGCTATGTCACACATTGCCATGTCATACGAGGTGCGGCAATAAAGTAATGAGACTGATGTGAAAAAAAATGTTGCTTACCCTTTTAGTCAAATTTAGTGTAGTCTCCTTCAAAGTAGTTCCCTTCTGATTGCACACACTTTTTCCAGCCCTTCTGCCATTGATAGTAACATTTCTGGAACTCATCTTTTGTAATATCCTCACCACAGCTATTTGGACATCTTTTGTTTTTTCAAAATGGTGTCCCTTGATCGCCGTTTTCACACTTGGAAATAGGAAAGAGTCGCACGGAGCGGAATCAAAGAAGCACACAAGCATGCATTTTACTTTTGACTTTGACATGCGAGCTTTTTTTGGTCTGGGTGATCCCTTTGAGCATCATTGCGAACTCTGGCGTTTAGTCTCTGGATCGTACTGAAACAACCAACTTTCATCACCAGTGATAACACGGCTCAGCAATTCTGGATTGACTTCCATTTGCTCTAATAGATCGGCTGCCACATTTTTCCATTTTTCTCGCTGTTGTGGTGTGAGATTTTTGGGGACTATTTTTGCACAAATCTTTCTCATACCAAGATCTTCAGTTATTATAGGACAAACCGTTTCTCGATTGATGTTCAGTTCTTCTGCAATCATTTCCATGTATAATCTTCGATCAGATCGTACGGGTTCACGCACCCTGGCCAAGTTGACATCCGTTCGTGAGGTTGATGGTCGTCCACTGCGGTCTTCATCTTCAACATTCGTTCTGCCTTCACTAAACATTTTATGCCAACAAAACACTTGAGCTGTTGACATAACCCCCTCTCCAAAAGCCTTCTGAATATTACTGTAAGTTGCCGTCGCGTTTTCACCCAATTTAACGCAAAAAGAAATGGCATACCGTTGCGCAATATTATGCGGTTCCATTTCCGTAACGAGAGACACAAACACTTGTTAACTTACTACAGCACAACTCACGACTGAGCAGTGATCGATGTGCCACTTAGACTAATAGCAGCTTGTAGACCAAGGTCAAAGATATTGTGCCTACGCAAGCCTGCAGGGTTGCCACATCTTGCAAAGAAAATCAGTCTCATTACTTTATTGTCGCACCTAGTATGATAAAATTTGAAGCCTGCATGGGGGCTTGATTGAAATGCAATAATTTTAGTAGCTGTGTGTCCGGTTACGAAGTCTCGTAACCGGTTGGCCCTGAGTAGTATTAGCATGCAATCTGACTGCATAAAATAAAAATAAAGAATGACAATAAATTTCCGTTAACACTATTGATTAATTAACTACTATAAAAGCTACGAAAGAACAAAGCACAAGTGTAACTGTGCTGTGTGTGGTAGTGTGACTCAACGTACATGTATCTGGCACGGTTCTTCCTCAATACGACAAGATATTTTAAACACCATTTACAATGAACTAATTGAAACCAGAAATACTATAACTGCACATAGAAATCAGAATTACAAGTCTAATACATGAAAACGAGACATGCTTTGTTGACTGAACCTGTGACCAAGAGGCATTGTCATTAAAGAAATGTGAAATATTTTTTTTTACCTCAATATATATTGACGAAAAATACACTGTGATCATTGCAACATCTTCCATCTATACATTAAACTAACCGAACAGCATCTACTTTCTCGTCCAACAGAACAAAAACTGCACTCGAGATCCTCTGAACTAGTACTGCCCTCGGCAACCTCTGAACTACTACTGCGCCAGTGGAGGCGGCGGAATAATAATGTCTGGCGCAATCTCTGGCGCTGTTACTCAATGTAGCCACCTTTCAAGCCCTTATCGCAAATACGAAGGCATGAAGAATAAAAATGTAGACAGTTAATAACGTTTGTTTTATTTAAACCCTGAGAGTTTTGACATGAGAACTTATAATGTATTACTTTGCAGCCGCCTTCGCATTTTTTCCGAGATGTGAACGGATAAAACACAAGAATGATGATTGCTTTATAAGGTGACACCATGCAGCATTTTGGTAGGAGTCCATTCTTACAGAAAGTTATCTCGCCATCTCGTCTGGACTTTTAGCGAGTCCTAAAGCGAGCGCCGCGTCCTTTGCACACCAATAATACAATGCCTCATGCCAGTGTGGCGCTGTCATTCGTATTATTTACCTACACATTAGATACAACTTGGTTTTTTTCCCCCTTTGTCTTGTTGTACAGCTTTATTTGTGCCGGCATCCCAGTGAGACTCGAAGGTCAAGTGAAGACGTAGCGTAAACGTTACTCCCACGTCGCCCTTTCATCCTAGGTGTTCCAGCGCAGAAGCCGGCGTTCCCCCTTGTTGCTGGAGCGTCCCCTGGGGACCTGAATGTTGCACGCAGCAGGGACGGCGCGTCAGTTACCCGCCCTGCAGAGCGCCACGCGCTGTGTGCGTGGGTGGCGCGTTACCCCGGCCTTAGGAGGCGCCCGCCGCTGCTCAGGGGACAAACGGAACACCAGCTCTACCACATGCGATGGTGCATTCCGTACACGTTAATGATCCGTAATGGAATCATCCTTCCCAACATCCAAAGTGTAATGGCACCATTTTCTCGAGAGTTTACAATAATGTCCACCTGGTGGTCCATTATTTGTGAAATATCGTCGTGGACAGGTATTTATAATTCGATAAAATTCCTACATTGGTTGTAAAGATATTGAATCAGTTGCCCTATAATGTTAACGATCGTATTCAGCGCCTACCTCTGAATTATATTTAACAAATCTTGACGACGCCTCAGTGTATATTGGAGGAAAGCCAGAACATGCAAGGGAGAAACATCAGAGACTCCTCCAGAATCAGTATTCGGACCAATCTTATT
Organism: Schistocerca nitens; assembly: GCF_023898315.1. Lineage (NCBI taxonomy): Eukaryota > Metazoa > Arthropoda > Insecta > Orthoptera > Acrididae > Schistocerca > Schistocerca nitens. Next base: position 839,239,925 of record NC_064615.1, read on the forward strand.
TTCCGTGTGTATTATCAACATGTCTTCCTTACTCTCTAATAGCGCTAAATCAGGAAATCTAACAGTAACTATAAACTGTATTAAAGATCACTAATCTCCCTACAGCAGGATTGGAAAGATAGGACTTGAGTATTCTACCAGCTGTGTTAAATGCGATGGTAAAAGACTGAATTGTGAATGGATCCGTAAGCGACTTAAGCGCCTCAGATATTAAGTAGCTTGAAACGGTGTCGGACAACAGCACGTTCTTGTAACTGCAGCACAGCTTGTTAACGACTCGCGGAGAAGGGAAGTACGGTGCAAGAAAGAGGCGAAGGAGAGGTTTCAACATACAAGACACTGAATGAAGAATGAGTCGGCAGTTGGTACTCGTGGCGGTAGGTCACCAATTCTATATGCTCTGATATCAGTACCAATAAAGTAGAACGCTACTGGTATATGTTGTTTTGATTAACTGTGTTACAGTGTCTGTTTAATATTGTTGTTAGAATTATCGTGCTATTTAGGTTTTTATTTGTGTTATGTCTTCTGCCCTCTAAAATTTAGTTTCAGTGAATGTCTATGTGGTAATTAAATTCTCGCGTGTACGTCCGCCCAACGTCTGGAAGTTAGTTTGCAGTCCATCGGAAGTTAAGTCTCCACCAATTCTAACTTTATTACAGTTTAAGTGTATTATTGCTTTTTAGATCACTGAAAATGTAACGTCATGTGTGAAAATGTGGATGTTTCTGTATGTTGTTTAGTATGTGAGAAATGGGTCATGTCGGGTCTACGTATTGGTGTTTCATTGGTGTGATTGTAGTGGAAAAGTCAGCACTGTATAACATGAGGCTCTGCTGTGGGGTTATAGGTTATGTAGTTCAGACAAGAAAATCGTGGAGCACAGACGATTCAGGCAGAATTAGATACAGCATATTTTGAATTAGAGGGACTGAAGAAGAAGAGAGGCAGTCGCAACTGGGAAGAGGTAATGAGAAATAAGCAAAACGGGAAAACCTGAGAAATCACATTTCAAATTCCAGTTATTAATCACTTAAGCTTTTTGCCTGAAATCGGGAAAAAGTGTCAGCCAGTTTTTGAGCAAAGTAGTGTGCGTCAGACTTGTATTCTTACAGAATGCTAGATCATAAGAATTTTGGACCTCCTCAGGGGACACTGCCTTCACGAAGCACTGTCCGTGCAGGCGGGAGGGTCTACGTGTTCCCATTACGTTGCGGGCTATGTCGGTGGTAACGTAGCTGCTGGTAGGGTCATCCTTGCCGAACAGGGCCTGGTTGAGAAGCCAGACGAAGTATGTCCTGCAGTGACCTGTCATTCCCTTTCCTCTCCTTTCCTTATACATAAGAACCAATAGATGAACTAAGAGAGTACCCTCTATCCTTATTAGTCCATTTCCGTCTTCTTCATCGGATGTTAGAATGAATATAAGGCGCGTGGAAGCCAACCTACCTAGGGGAAGAAAACCTTGATGAAAACCTCCATGTTGGTGGTTGTGCGAGGGACCAGCTCCCAATCCATAGAAAGAGGACATTCGTAATACGAGGTGTGGCTAGAAAAAAACCGGACTAGTACTGGTGAAACAATAAAACGAATGCAATATGGCTGAAAGTCGCGTGGCCTGTCACGTGACTCTCGCTCCGCCTACTGCTCGAGTTTCATCTGCCTCCTGCACTCAGTCTGCCCGTGGCGTCTGTTTTAAGTAGTTGACGTTTTGTCTGTGCGTCGGAAAATGTTGAGTGTACAGAAAGAACAGCGTGTTAACATCAAATTTTGTTTCAAACTAGGAAAATCCGCAAGTGAAACTTTGTAATGTTACAACAAGTGTACGGCGATGATTGTTTATCGCGAACACAACTGTTTGAGTGGTTTAAACGATTTAAAGATGGCCGCGAAGACACTAGTGATGACACTCGCACTGGCAGACCATTGTCAGCAAACATTGAAAAAATCGGTAAACTTGTTCGACAAGATCGCCGTTTAACAATCAGAGCAGTGTCTGAGTTAACAGGAGTTGACAAGGAAAGTGTTAGGCAGATTCTTCATGAAAGTTTCAACATGAACAAAGTGTGTTCAAAATTGGTTCCAAAGTGTCTCACAATTGAACAGAAGGAACGCCGAAGAATGATTTGTTCTGACATCCTGGAAAACATTGAAAGTGATCCCGCCTTCTTACAAAATGTTATTACTTGCGATGAATCGTGGTTTTTTACTTACGATCCCGAAACTAAACGCCAATCGATGCATTGGAAAACTCCTGGTTCTCCACGACAAAAAAAAGCACGAATGTCAAAATCGAAATTCAAGGCAATGATGATTGTTTTTTTTTTTTTTTTTTGACATCAAAGGGATTGTGCACATTGATTGGGTACCAGAGGGACAAAAAAATGGTTCAAATGGCTCTGAGCACTATGGGACTCAACTGCTGTGGTCATAAGTCCCCTAGAACTTAGAACTACTTAAACCTAACTAACCTAAGGACAGCACACAACACCCAGCCATCACGAGGCAGAGAAAATCCCTGACCCCGCCGGGAATCGAACCCGGGAACCCGGGCGTGGGAAGCGAGAATGCTACCGCACGACCACGAGATGCGGGCACCAGAGGGACAAACAGTGAATCAGCATTACTACATTAGCGTCCTGGCTACCCTACGTGAGCGAGTACGGAGAAAACGGAACGATTTGTGGAGAAAAAAGTCATGGATCCCTCACCAAGACAATGCCCCAGCTCACAGTGCGTTGTCAGTGAAGACGTTTTTGGCAAAATACAACATTCCCATTAAATGTTTTTTCCAGCATCAGTCCGGTTTTTTTCTAGCCGCAACTCGTATGCCTCGGTTTTCGGGTGGTTTTAATGGAATTCGGCAAACCAGACGAAAACTGACTTTGCACTCTTGGTATCTGGAATGTATAGGACTTCTGTAATAAACAACAAGGAATTCTTGTGAATATAAGCCAGCACAACATTGACGTAGCTGGACTTTCCGAAACAAGAAAGAAAGGTACTGGTTGAGAATACGTGCTAGAGTTCGGGCATTGTTTTAGTGGAGCGGGAAAAAGCAGTAGGGCGAGGGCAGAAGTATCCATCACTCTAAATAGGCGATGGTCAAAGTATGTAACCTCTAGAGAGGCGGTTTAATGAAAGTTTGATAAAGCCCGGTATTAGAGCTAGACCAGTGAATATAGTGATAGTGGGAGCGTATGCCACTATTGAAGACTCGCCGTTGAAAGCAAAAGAAGATTCAGAGCAGACACTGATAGATACTGTAGAGTCTGTTCCAAGTGACCATGAACTGACACCGGCAGCAGATTTTAATAGCAGAATAGGGAAAGAGAGGAACTGTAATGCTACTGGGATATCCTGGGAAGAAGGTAGGAATGAGAATGGGAAAAGGTTGGTGGATTTATGGGAGCAGTATGAATTACAATTACGAAATAGGTTTCCTGCTCACAAGGACGCACATAAATTTACACGGTATAACCATACAAGAGGGTTGAAATTAATTATTCATTATCTAATCTTGAGACAAATGAATTTAGACCATCAGAGTTAAAAGAGGACAGACTGTGGAAGTGACCATAATTTGCTGGAATGTAAAATTTATATTCCGTACTCTTTCTGAAGTAACTGTGAAAAAAAAAACACGCAACATCTTAAGCAGCCTGAGATAGTAAGGTATAACTTGGATATTTTGAGACGATTGTAATAAATACATACACCAACAGCGGCTGGAAAACAAACTGCAGAGTGCAGAGTGAACTGCAGAAGAGAATTATGGGCATGTAAAGAAGGCCGTAGATGAACCAGCGAGAAAAGCCCTTGGAGAATATGAGAAGAAGTTGAAACCAGTTTGGTGGATGCGGAAATATCCGAAATCACTGCAAGGAAAACAGAAACTTATTTCTACATCTACATCTACATTTATACTCCGCAAGCCACCCAACGGTGTGTGGCGGAGGGCACTTTACGTGCCACTGTCATTACCTCCCTTTCCTGTTCCAGTCGCGTATGGTTCGCGGGAAGAACGACTGTCTGAAAGCCTCCGTGCGCGCTCTAATCTCTCTAATTTTACATTCGTGATCTCCTCGGGAGTTATAAGTAGGGGGAAGCAATATATTCGATACCTCATCCAGAAACGCACCCTCTCGAAACCTGGCGAGCAAGCTACACCGCGATGCAGAGCGCCTCTCTTGCAGAGTCTGCCACTTGAGTTTATTAAACATCTCCGTAACGCTATCACGGTTACCAAATGACCCTGGGATGAAACGCGCCGCTCTTCTTTGGATCTTCTCTATCTCCTCCGTCAACCCGATCTGGTACGGATCCCACACTGATGAGCAATACTCAAGTATAGGTCGAACGAGTGTTTTGTAAGCCACCTCCTTTGTTGATGGACTACATTTTCTAAGCACTCTCCCAATGAATCTCAACCTGGTACCCGCCTTACCAACAATTAATTTTATATGATCATTCCACTTTAAATCGTTCCGCACGCATACTCCCAGATATTTTACAGAAGTAACTGCTACCAGTGTTTGTTCCGCTATCATATAATCATACAATAAAGGATCCTTCTTTCTATGTATTCGCAATACATTACATTTGTCTATGTTAAGGGACAGTTGCCATTCCCTGCACCAAGTGCCTATCCGCTGCAGATCTTCCTGCATTTCGCTACAATTTTCTAATGCTGCAACTTCTCTGTATACTACAGCATCATCCGCGAAAAGCCGCATGGAACTTCCGACACTATCTACTAGGTCATTTACATATATTGTGAAAAGCAATGGTCCCATAACACTCCCCCGTGGCACGCCAGAGGTTACTTTAACGTCTGTAGACGTCTCTCCATTGATAACAACATGCTGTGTTCTGTTTGCTAAAAACTCTTCAATCCAGCCACACAGCTGGTCTGATATTCCGTAGGCTCTTACTTTGTTTATCAGGCGACAGTGCGGAACTGTATCTAACGCCTTCCGGAAGTCAAGAAAAATAGCATCTAACTGGGAGCCTGTATCTAATATTTTCTGGGTCTCATGAACAAATAACGCGAGTTGGGTCTCACACGGTCGCTGTTTCCGGAATCCATGTTGATTCCTACATAGTAGATTCTGGGTTTCCAAAAACGACATGATACTCGAGCAAAAAATATGTTCTAAAATTCTACAACAGATTGACGTCAGAGATATAGGTCTATAGTTTTGCGCATCTGCTCGACGACCCTTCTTGAAGACTGGGACTACCTGTGCTCTTTTCCAATCATTTGGAACCCTCCGTTCCTCTAGAGACTTGCGGTACACGGCTGTTAGAAGGGGGGCAAGTTCTTTCGCGTACTCTGTGTAGAATCGAATTGGTATCCCGTCAGGTCCAGTGGACTTTCCTCTGTTGAGTGATTCCAGTTGCTTTTCTATTCCTTGGACACTTATTTCGATGTCAGCCATTTTTTCGTTTGTGCGAGGATTTAGAGAAGGAACTGCAGTGCGGTCTTCCTCTGTGAAACAGCTTTGGAAAAAGGTGTTTAGTATTTCAGCTTTACGCGTGTCATCCTCTGTTTCAATGCCATCATCATCCCGGAGTGTCTGGATCTGCTGTTTCGAGCCACTTACTGATTTAACGTAAGACCAGAACTTCCTAGGATTTTCTGTAAAGTTGGTACATAGAATTTTACTTTCGAATTCACTGAACGCTTCTCGCATAGCCCTCCTTACGCTAACTTTGACATCGCTTAGCTTCTGTTTGTCTGAGAGGGTTCGGCTGCGTTTAAACTTGGAGTGAAGCTCTCTTTGCTTTCGCAGTAGTTTCCTAACTTCGTTGTTGTACCACGGTGGGTTTTTCCCGTCCCTCACAGTTTTACTCGGCACGTGCCTGTCTAAAACGCATTTTACGATTGCCTTGAACTTTTTCCATAAACACTCAACATTGTCAGTGTCGGAACAGAAATTTTCGTTTTGATCGTTTAACACTCCTGAATATGAATAACAGTCAAAATAAACATAGGTAGGACACTAAATAGAGGAGTAAAAAGAGAAGTGTTAAAAGGGGAAAACAAGGCATGGGAGGAAAAATGTGAATATGTAGAGAGGATAATTGGCGCAGTTGATAGTGCTAAGGCATGGAGAACAGTCATGCGGCTGCCATCTAGTGACAAGTTGAGTCATAGTATTAGTCATCGTCAATAGCCAACTTATCTTAAGGATTTATTCCAAGAAAATTGCCCTAAATTTCCACGTTGTTGTGAGATGAGGATGCAACAGGAGGAGTTATGGCGTTTGTATACAAAAGTTCAACAGGCTGTGAGGATCTGTAAGATGCAAAGGAGGCTGTTTGAAAGAGTACTAAACGGAGATGATGTTCCATCGTCATGGAAAACATGCCACGCAAGACTGGTAAGTGAGAAAGGGTAACGTAATGACCCAAATAATTATAGGATATTGGCAGTGACCCCTTCCGTTTGAAGGCTGTACTTAAAGGTATTGTAAGAACTGGTAGAGAAAGAAACAACTCACGAGCAGAAAGAAGCGCAAGCAGGATTTCGAGCAGGAAAATCGGAAATGGACAGCATCTTCGAAATGAAATTTATATGTGAAAAACCAACAAAGATTGGACTGGCGACGCGTGTTGCATCTACTGACCTAGAGAAAGCCTATGAGAATGTTCCAACAAACAGTGGCAAAATCTGAAAGTGGTAGAGGTGTACCAAAGATTGCTAAAGGCTACTACGAAATTATACGAAAACAACACCACGTAAGTATTAGGAATAGTTGGACACAAGAATTCGAAGTGAATAAGGGTCTGGATGTGGGATGTCACTCACCCTCTTTAAGTTGTATCTAGGGGCAATCCCGCAAACATCGGGAGGGACAGTAGAGAACAGAATGATATTTATTCTGTTTTTTACAGATGACCTGGTTGTACTAGCAAAGGATGAAGATGATTTGAGCTATATGATAAGAAAGCTTAAAAAGAAATAGAATAGGCTGTGCTGAAGATGGACATGAAGAAGAGTGAGTACTCGGCTGTTGGATGGAGAAGTAATCGTAGGTGTCGGAAAGGCAAAATATCGTGGGGTATTATTTAATAAACAGGGCATATGCAATGATGAAATCACTGATAGGATCAATAAAAGACGAGCTGTGACAAGAGCAATGAACTCTGTTCTGTGGAATAAGAAGACAAGAAGAGCAACGAAGACGAGTATGTAAATGTCATTAGTCCAGAGTGTAGTTTTGTACGGAGCAGAAGGGTGGGACGTCGTTTACCAAAGAAACAAGAATAAACTGCTTGCCACAGAGATGGATTACTTAGGATGGATAGGATAAGAAATAACTTAATCCGACAAAGGATGAAAATGGATACAGATATCTGTGGCGACATCCTACAAGAAGAGCTTATGTAATTTGGCCATGTGAATAGAAGAAACGAAGACAGGATAGCACATAGGATACTACGATGGATACCATCTCAGCGGTATAAAAGGGCCGGCCGCTACGGTCGCAGGCTCGAATCCTGCCTCGGGACTGATGACCTCAGAAGTTAAGTCCCATAGTACTCAGCGCCATTTGAACCTTTTTTTTTTCTCTTTTAAGGAGTTGGCCCATGGCACAACTGGCTAATTGATGCCGAGGAGGCAATGAAACCAAAGAAAGTCAAGGCAGAAGAAGATGTCGACTGGAGTCGGAGAAGAGGCACGAGCCGTAAACACTCCGCAATAAGATGGAGCATCGTGAAACATAGTACCAAGGATTCCTAATCTTTAGTTAGGTGGCATAGAACGTAGGGGCTTCGTGCAGCGTTTTGTACCGAGAAAGATCAGCTACTTACAGAAAGAGCAGCAGGAAACAGCATGGCTGGCAACTTAGAATATAATATTTAAAGTGATCTGGAGGAAATAAGATCAGTTACAGCACACACTCTGGGGTCTGTAGAGGTTTTGCGACTCCGATACCAATTGTAGGTTAACACAACTTTCAACTGTGTAAACAAAGGGCTGAGTGGATTGTTTTTGACAAAAACAAAGACTCATATCTGGGCTGCACTTGGGAGATGGGGGTACACATGTAAAGGCCTGCATCAAAACAGAACGGGGAAGGGCATATCAGCTGAGAATCGTACAGAAAACACAAGTGTTTGGGCAGGGGAGTATATGTGCAGAAGGCATAATCCCTATGTTTACTGAAGGCAGAGGGGTACATTTTTTAAGTTGGAGTCAGACTGCAGACAGCCAGTTTTCAAAGAAATTGGAACAGAGCGAGAAGATAATACATATAACAGCTACAACAAAAATAAATTAGTTTGTTTCATCAGAACATTAGGGGCTGAAATACAAGGTAGATGAGCCTCCTGTATGACTAGAAGATACGGAAAATTCTGAAGTGAAACATATTCTGTGTCTGTAAACAGCATATAATCATAGGGAGAAAGAAGTTAAATAGAATGGATTGCACACTGGCATCGTTCTCTTGTAGAGTGAAGATGGGAAGAGGAGGAGATGCAACATGTGTGAAAGTTGAACGCAGTCAGAAATCTCGAAACAAACAGTTTCTGTGTAGCTCAGAACCTAGAAGCATGTGCTTGTTATTTGTTACTGCAGACAATCTACAGTCTACAAATATCCCCTAGAAAACTTTCAAGTACTTGTGAGAAATTTACAAGCATTATTCAACTACCTGTCAGGCAGAAAGAAACAGATAGTTGTTTGTGGAGCTTACAGTGTAGACTTCTTAAGAAATTCTTTCACTAAAAATAGATTGCAATCATTATTTCGCTCTTTCAGTCTGATTGCAGCGTTAAATTTCCCAACTTGCATGAAGAAAGATAACAGGACCATGACTGATAATGCGTTTTTGTCAGTCTCAGACCGAAGCAGTTGATGTGTACACAACTGTTAACGGACTGTCCGATCCTGATGCACAGTTAATGGAAACACACAGTGCAGCACCTTACCACTCCAAGAAGCAGTGAGACATTACTAGATTACTGAGAACAGAGTATAAAGTTTTAAGAATAAGTTGAAAGAGGTAGTATGGAAAGAGCCATTAAGGGGGAGGGGGGAGGGGGGGTAGGACGTCAAACGGGCCAACTTGGACCAGGAGAATCACCACAGGACATTTTAATTTCTACTGTCTATACTTTTACAAATAAATTAATAAAACTTTGTCACCATTACCAGGAAGGATTGAGAACTCACACTCATCGCAGTGGAAGTTCAAAAACGTAGCGAAATACCTTTTTTTACATGTGAAATTTCATCATTTTTTCACTTATTACTGGCTGCATTTGTTGCTGTAGGTACACTTTTCTTCATAAGTAAGAGAGATTCTTCGATGAATTTTTCATAGCATACAAACAATATTTACAGGTGTATGAAACTCCAGAATTTTCCAAATCTATTAATAAAACTGTGGAAAAAATTGAGTTAATTAACTATAAAACTTGAGTTTTTTCTGAACATGAAGTTTAAAATGTAACAGTTCATTCATTTTTTTATAAATTAAATAACTTCTAGAGTTTCATGCACCTGTAACTGTGGTTTGTATGCTGTGCAAAAGTCATCGAAGAATCTCTCTTATTTAGGAAGAAAAGAGTACCTATAGCAACAAATGCAGCCAGTAGTAAGTGAAAAAATGATGAAATTTCACTTGTAAAAAAAAATGTGTTTCGTTACGTTCTTGAGCTTCCACTGCTATGAGTATGAATCCCGAATCCTTCCTGGTCATGCTGTTAAAGTTCTATGAATTTATTTGTAAAAATATAGACAGTGGAAATTAAAACGTCCTGTGGTGCCTCTCCTGCTCCAAGTCGGCCCGTTTGACGTCCTACCCCCCTTAATAGAAAAAGACGCAAATGTGTGCTTTAGTATGTTCCATAGTAAATTTGTGTCAAAATTCGCAAGAAGTTTTTGTAAAAAGTTGTCCAAAAATTCCTTTAGGAAAACGAGTATACCATGGATAACCAAAGAGGTTAAAATTTCATCTAAAGAGCAGAATAAGTCAGGATCCAAAATTAATTGCAAGCTGTACAAATTGCTGTTACATTGTAAGGAAATTCGTCAAAATATCCAGAAATATGCAAGGCCAGTCAGAAAATAATAATTTAGATAATGAGATTAAAACTATATGGGATATAGTGAAAGAGGAGACAGTCACCATACAAAACACCACTACAGTTAAAGTAAAAGACAAAGTTGTGACAGATAATTTACAGTTTGAAAGTATTTTTAACAATTTCTTTATAAATGATCCACAAAAGTAGGATTCAATGGTCCGTTTGAAGAAGAAAGGGAATACAATAAGTTTCATTGCGCAAAACATTAAATAACAAAAGGTAGCACCAATATACTTCAGTGAAATTAATAGAATTCTAAAAATACTGTAAAACAAAAGCTCACGTGCAGGTGATGGAATTTCAAACAGAATTCCTGAAAGTTATTCTAACTTCTAATATTCTTAGTAACATATGTAATGCATCACTGGCACAAGTAATCGTTACAGACGGTGTAACACACGTTTGCTGAACCTCTTTATAAGAAATGTGACACTAAAGATTTAAATAATTATTGTGTAATTAACATACTGATCTCTTTTTCCAAACCATATCAGAAAGAAATTCACTCAAGACTAATCTCACATTTCGATATATCGCATTTTGGATTCCAGATGGTCGGTAGTCGCAGAAAAGGAGTGTGACCTCGAGTGCTTTGCAGTGTGCCGTTTGGACTCAGAAGTAGAGGATGCCAGCCTCTTTGGAGGCGCCCAGTTTTCGCGGAAAGGTGCTCTTTCCCCAAATATTGTATGGTCATTTCCCGGCGCTAATCCGTTGCAACCGCCGCAATTAAGCCAGCTATCGCATTGCCCCTTGAAGGTACTTGAAGGGACTGTGAAATCTGTCTCTCTGTCTGCACATCAAAATAAGCCGTCTGCCGCCGCTACCCAGGCCACGTGAGAAAGTTCATTGCTGTCCCTCCAATTTAAGCACTATCCAAACCGAAGTATCTCCCCTGCCATCAGACGTGACATGAACAGTGTTAACCAATGAAGAGAAACTTTTCAGTACCAGCACCTTCCTAATGAATTGTAACTTTTGTATAGCTTGAGTGAGAAGTTACTGTTGCGTTCTCCTGTTTTGCGTGGATAAAATCACAATCACTTAGTAGCGACATCTCTCGAATTGGAGTTTGGAACTAGTGGACTGTTCAGGGGAGAACTTGGATCTGATACCTGTTGACTTCCCGACTCTCGTCTCGTGCTGACTAGCGCCAGCAGCCTATATCTGGAAAATGTAAGTGTTGCTAAGGCTGTAGCGCAATCCCTCCTCTCAGCAGCTCGTAGTTCCCTAATTTTGTTACGCACCTTGTATTCTCAGTTCTTTGCACTTAACATTTGTTTAGTTTATCTTAATTTGCAAGCTGTCCAAATGAGGAAGTCTTATTCCTCGTCCTTCCTGCAGTCTCCCAACAAAATGTAAGTTCCGTAGTCGTTAGCGTCATTTTTACTTCAGATATTGCTGTATGCTGTTTTACTGACAATTGTTCACATGATTAGAGCAATAAAAGTTTTGTATTTACAATTTCGACTTACATTTCTAGATCCTTAATTTCCTGCAAATTTTCGAGGTTTGGACGACCTCTAAATAATAAATGACACCAACAACATTTTCAAGGTATTTTATTCTGTCTGATAACATTCATTTCCAGGGAGAGGCTAAGTAATAGAATTAAATGCATCAGACACGCAGATATGGTAACGAGCGAATAGCTCTCTAATGTTTTAAAGTAAGATTAAACTTTGCACAGTAACTGAATCTAATTTGGACTACATCCAAATCTGTTATTGAGCCATTATTTATGTTAATTGTCATGCGATATGTGAAGCGGCATTTGCCTACTTCCTGTTTAATTCCCAGATGCACTTAAGTACAGCTAATTACCTGTTTTGTTTCATTGGTATAGTCCAGCATAACTTGCTTCATTTTATTAAAAGCGTTAAATTTTACATTGCAAAACCCCTTCCCAGGAACTAAACAATAAATTGCCATGGCAGTCCCTTTGCTAGAACTAAATTAGAAACATACATATAATTTCACATTAAATAATAAAATATCGCCAGTTATGTTATTCAGGATATTTCCAAAGTGTTTCTGAAGTTTTATGGATGTGGTACATTTACAAACAACTGGTTTGAATCATACTTAAATAACAGAACGCGAAAAGGGGTGTTGAAAAAAAGAAAATTTTAATGGCAGAGGGGTAAATCACGAAGGGAGTCCCACAAGGTTCGACTTTGAGTCCACTCTTGTTTATGTATGTGAATAAACTGGCACTTAACATCCATTAAGCAGTATTTGTAATTTTTGCAAACAATATTAGTGTTATAACAAACTTCAATGGAGGAAAATTAACAGAAGAGATTTTAATAACGTTTTTCGAAGAATTATTAACTGGTTCTTTGAAAACTGACTTTGGCTTAATTTTGAGGGGACTCGCTATATTCGGTTCTGTATGGCCAATGGAACCACATCGATAACTGATGTAGGATATTAACAGAAGTCGGTACACAACTTAGAATGCTTTAAATTTTTAGGTGCATATATTGAAGAAAACTAGAAGAAGAACATTACTGATCTGATCAAACAACATAATTCGGCTACTTCTGCTATCACCCCCCCCCCCCCCGGCCCCCCTGAACCATGGACTTTGCCATTGGTGTGGAGGCTTGCGTGCCTCAGCGATACAGATAGCCGTACCGTAGGTGCAACCACAAAGGAGGGGTATTGCTGAGAGGCCAGACAAACTTGTGGTTCCTGAAGATGGGCAGCAGTAGTTGCAAGGGCAACAGTCTAGATGATGACTGGTCTGACCTTGTAACATCAACAGAAACGGCCTTGCTGTGGTGGTACTGCAAAGGGCTGAAAGCAAGGGGAAACTACAGCCGTAATTTTTCCTGATGGCATGTAGCTCTACTTTATGGTTAAATGATGATGGCATTCCCCCATTATCCAATGGGATCTATGGGTGGGGACTACTCAGCAAGATGCCGTTACCAGCAGAAACAAAACTGGCTTCCTACTGATAGGAGTGTGGAATGTCAGATCCCATAATCGAGCAGAAAATTTAAAAAAGAAATATAGGTTGAAGCTAGCTATAGTGAGAATTAGCGAAGTTTGGTGGCAGGAGGGACAGTACTTCTGGTCAGTTGACTACAGTGTTATAAACAGAAACTCAATTAGGGGCAAAGCAGGAGTAGCTTCAATAATGAATAATAAGAAAACGGGTAAGCTTCAGTGAACAGCTTAGACACGAGGCCCAAACCCACCACACTAGTAAAAGTTAATATGCCGACTAGCTCCGCAGATGAGGAGGAGATTATGGAAATGTATGATGAGCAAAAAGCAATTATTCAGATGGTTAAGGGAGACGAAAACTAAGTAGTTATGTGGGACAGGAATTCGATAGTAGGAAAAGGAAACGAGGGAGAAGTAGTTAGTGAATATAAACTCAGGGAAAGGAACGAAAGATGAAGCCATCTGGTAGAATTTTGCACAAATTTAATCACAGCTAACACTTGGCTTCAGAATCATGAAAGAAGGTTGTATACGTAGAGAGACGTGGAGACACCAGAAGGTTTCAGATTGATTATATAATTTTAAGGAAAGTTTAAACATTGTTACAGGCTGAAGTCCAGCAACTGTGTGTTAACTTAATTACAGAACGTGCGTATAGCAACCTCGGCTGCATAAAACTGTTGTCAAATTGACGATGGTTTTGACAGCTCTACGGCGGCCTTCATCAGAATAAAAATTACATAGGATTACATGTAATCACACAACAGATGTGAATCTGTATATTGTATTCATCTCTTGGTCTCCCTCTATCGATTTTTTACCACCTCGCTTCCCTGCAGTGCTAAGCTGGTGATCCCTTGGTGACTCAGAATGTGTCCTACCAATCTGTCCCTTCCTTTAGTCTGGTTGTACCACAAATTTTTTCTTCTCCCCACTCTTTTTTAGTACCTCTTCATTAGTTACATGATCTACCCATCTAATCTTCAGCATTCTTCTGTAGCACCACATCTCAAAATCTTCTATTCTCTAAATTGTTTATCATCTATGTTTCACTTCCACACATGGCTACACTCCTTACAAATACTTCCAGAAAGGACTTCCTGATACTTAAATCTATACTCGAAGTTAACAAATTTCTCATCTTCATAAAAGCTTTCTTGCCATTGTCAGTCAACATTTTATATTCTCCCTACTTCGACCATCATCAGTTATTTTGCTCCCCAAATTGCAGAGCTCATCTACTACTTTAAGTGTCTCATTTCCTAATTCCCTCAGCATCACCGTATTTAATTCGACTACATTCCATTATCCTCGTTTTGCTTTTGTTCACCTTATTTCCTCCTCTCAAGACGCTGTCTATTCCGTTCAACTGCTCTTCCATGTCCGTTGGTCTCTCTGACAGAATTACAATGTCATCAGTAATCCTCAAAGTTTTTATTTCTTCTGCCTGAACTTTAATTCCTACTCCAAATTTTTGATTTGTTTCCTTTATTGCTTGCTCAATATACAGATTGAATAATATCAGGGATAAACTACAACCATGTCTCACTCCCCTCTCGATCGCTGCTTCCCTTTCGTGCCCGTCGACTCTAATAACCATCATTTGCTTTCTACAAGAATTGTAAATAGTCTTTCGCTCCCTGTATTTTACCTCTTCCACCTTTAGCATTTGAAAGAGAGCTTTCCAGTCAACCTTGTCAAAAGCTTTCTCGAAGTCCACGAATGCTATAAACGTAGGTTTATCTTTCCTTAACCTATCTTCTATGAGAAGTCGTAGAGTCAGTATTGCCTCGCGTGTTCCTACATTTCTCGGGAACTTAAACTGATCTTCCCCGAAGTCAGCTTCTACAAGTTTTTCCATTTTTCTGAAAAGGATTCGTGTTAGTATTTTACAACCGTAACTTACTGAACTGATAGTTCGGTAATTTTCACACCTGTCAGCAATTGCTATTTTTAGCCAATAGTTTTAATGGAATGTTGTCTACTCCTGGGCCATTGTTTCACTTACGTCTTTTAGTGGTATGTCAAATTCTTCACACAATATAATATCTCCCTTTTCTTCTTCATCTACGTCCTCTTCCATTATCATTATGTTGCCCTGAAGTATGCAGGGTGGTACATTGATAGTGACCGCCCAAATATCTCACGAAATAAGCATCAAACCGAAAAAACTACAAAGAACGAAACTCGTCTAGCCTGAAGAGGGAAACCAGATGGCGCTATGATTGGCCCGCTAGATGGCGCTGCCGTAGGTCAAACGGATATCATCTGCTTTTTTTAAAATAGCAACCCCCATTTTTATTACATATTCATTTAGTGCATAAATAAATATGAATGTTTTAGTTGGACCACATTTATCGCCTTTGTGATAGATGGCGCTGTAATACTCACAAACGTATAAGTACGTGGTATCACGTTACATTCCGCCAGTGCGGACGGTATTTGCTTCGTGATACATTACCCGTGTTAAAATGGACCGCTTACCAATAGCGGAAAAGGTAGATATCGTGTTGATGTATGGCTATTGTGATCAAAACGGCCAACGGGCGTGTGCTATGTATGCTGCTCGGTATCCTGGACGACATCCTCCAAGTGTCCGGACCGTTAGCCGGATAGTTAAGTTATTTAAGAAAACAGGAAGTGTTCAGCCACATGTGAAACGTCAACCACGACCTGCTACAACAAATGGTGATGCTCAAGTAGGTGTTTTAGCTGCTGTCGGGGCAAATCCGCACATCAGAAGCAGATAAATTGCGCGAGAATCGGGAAACTCAAAAACGTCGGTGTTGAGAATGCTACATCAAGGCCGGCCGCGGTGGTCTCGCTGTTCTAGGCGCGCAGTCCGGAACCGTGGGACTGCTACGGTCGCAGGTTCGAATCCTGCCTCGGGCATGGATGTGTGTGATGTCCTTAGGTTAGTTAGGTTTAAGTAGTTATAAGTTCTAGGGGACTGATGACCACAGCAGTTGAGTCCCATAGTGCTCAGAGCCATTTGAACCATTTTGAACCTCTTCTGTTACCCAAGGATTTCTACTATCCCTCGTCCCTTTTATCTATTTGATCTTCTGCTGCCTTCACTTCTTCATCTCTCAAAGCTACCTATCTTCTTGTATTGTATTCTTTTCCCCAGTTCTTGTAAGTTGTTCCCTAATGCTCTGAAACTCTCTACAACCTACAGTTCTTTCAGTTTATCTTAGTCCCTTCTCCTTAAATTCTTGTCTTTTTGCAGTTTTTTTTTAGTTTTAATCTGCAGTCTATGACAAATAAATTGTGGTCACAGTCCACATCTGTCCTTGGAAATGTCTTACATTTTAAAACCTGGATCCCAAATCTCTGCCTTGACATAATACTATGTAATTTTCATTCTGATGAAGACCGCCTTAGAGACCGCTACGGTCGCAGGTTCGAATCCTGCCTCGGGAATGGATGTGTGTGGTGTCCTTAGGTTAGTTAGGTTTAACTAGTTCTAAGTTCTAGGGGACTAATGACCTCAGCAGTTGAGTCCCATAGTGCTCAGAGCCATTTGAACCAAGACCGCCTTAGAGCTGTCGAAACCATGGTCAAATTGACAACAATTTTATGCAGCCGAGGTTGCTATTCCCACATTCTGTAATTATGTTAACACAGGGTTGCTGCTGGACTTCAGCCTATAACAATGATTAAAATTTCAAGCTTCCTACCTGCCGAGGTCTCTAAGTCTGTAACGAAATACAAACACTTGAAAATGAAAATCCTGAATACAGGTAGGTATGGCAATGAACATCAATAAACAATGTGGAGCGAGGGGATTTGTGCCCAATTATGTGAAGTGTTATCTGAACTTAAAGCAGTGCAAAAAGAAAAACGTTTAGTGCAAAAAATTGTTTGAAAAAACAAGTTCCCGTTCGCTAAGAAAGATGCTATAAATGAAAAAAACATTTTATTTGTATTTAGAATTAGCAAAAATATCAAGGCTCATCATAATATTCAAACTGATAATTTTTGGTTTCACATTAAAGATCAATTAGAGAACTGTAGACAGAACATTCTCATTAGACACGAAGAGAAACTAAGCAAATTGCAATGCCTTCTACCTGTAATCCACCTAGTTTTAAGAAAAAGTGATCGTATATTCTATGACAGAGTTTTAAATAAGACTGACAATTTTACGAAAGTTCAAACTGATAATTTTTGGTTTCACATTAAAGATCAATTAGAGAACTGTAGACAGAACATTCTCATTAGACACGAAGAGAAACTAAGCAAATTGCAATGCCTTCTACCTGTAATCCACCTAGTTTTAAGAAAAAGTGATCGTATATTCTATGACAGAGTTTTAAATAAGACTGACAATTTTACGAAAGTTGAGATGTCGCTACTAGAGAAAGTCCAAAAGTATAATGTCATGCCTCAGATATCCTGATTTAAAATCAGGCCAACACAGTGTAAAAATGGACAGTTCCCGTCAGACTAGAGTAGCACATGATGTTTGTAATATTTTCAGCAAAAACTTAACCAATTCTCATAATATTGTTAATTCTCATAAAAAACTAATTAAAACCATAAATATAAAAATACGCTTTGGTAACGAAGGCTGATAAGGGTAATACCATTGTCATTGCTGGCAAACAAGAATATGTTGCAAGAACTATACAGTTCTTTCACGAAAACGATATTTCCGAGCTACATGAGGACCCCACGCCAACTTTACAGAAAGAAGTCAGAACCGCTATTGACGATGCCAAAGCTCTTCTTAAACCTTTCCACAGAAAGCAGTTAATCAACATGAATCCGCAGCCTCCTAAGATACGAGCTCAGCTTAAAGTCCATAAAAAATGCCATCCGACCCTCAAAATTTCGAACAGTATGAACAGTGCTTATCCCGACTTAGCCAAATTCGTGCAAAATATATCGAAAAAATCATTCGTTTTCCATGTCAATTATTCTGTTTCCAATAGTCAAGATATAGTTAGTAAAATTAAAGACGATCACTGTGATAGAGATACGAAATTAATTTCTTTTGACATTAGAAATATTTACACAAATGTGCCGCTACTTGAAGCCTTAGACATAGTAGAAAATAATTTGCGTTCTTTCAAAAAAGATTTATATGATGAACAAATTACTGACTTCATGAATTTAATTCGTATTTTAGTAGAATACAATTATTCTGAATTTAATGGAAAACTATATCAGCAATTAGATGGCCTTGCAATGGAGAACCCCTTAGCAGGAGTCCTTGTAGATGTGTTAATTAATTCTTTAGACTTAAAATTGTTCAGTAATTTTTCAGTGTCAGCTGTAGGCATTCTTTCATACGGTGGATACGTCGATGACATTTTGATGATATACAAAGGGCCTAATGACGATACTGATAAACTTCTTAATATGTTGAAGGAGTTTGATGAAAATATATCTTTTACCCGTGAACGCTAAAATGGGTTCCGGCTATTGAATTTTTTAGATCTCACTCTTACGATAGTAGATGACAAATTTAGCTACAATATCTTCCTCAAAGAAACCAGTTATCATCAAATTATTCCATTCACGTCGGTAAACCCGCATTCTCATAAGATTTCAGCTACTGATGGAGCAACCTCCACACCTCTTTCTTCTGAAAATCTCAATTCTAAAATCAACCTGATTAAAACTTGTAAGGTGTTAGGCAAATCCAACACCTTCCATGAAAACCCTGACTTTATAAGCAAATCCAGTAGCATGTCACATAGCTCCGAATAACTCGTGACATTAAATTAACCAAAGTAATACGAGTAACGAGTGAGCAAATGGAATACCACAGACTAACACAAGAATGCCTAAATGCATGTCATACCTTCCCAGCGTGAGACAGACGCAGTTCCGAGGGGAGAAACGAGAACAGAAGCCGAGAGCAGAACCGTGTTAAGCTGAAGGCCCTATGATAAGGGAAAGGGACGGACACACACGTCTCCAGCTAATCGCTAGGACCACCCCCCCGCCCCAGCCAATGTTAAAAGTTAGAGCCCTCCAGAAGAACAGTATAGATCCTACGATAACACTAAAAGGACCACCCCAGCCGCAAGTTTTAGCGTGAGACTTTTTCGCGTCTCTGTTACGTCAGGACCACCCCCCAGCCCATGTTAAAAGATAGAGCCCTCCAGAAGAACAGTATAGATCTTACGATAACACTAAAAGGAACACACCAGCTGCAAGTTTTAGCGTGAGACTTTTTCGCGTCTCTGTTACATTGCAAACTTTAAAAACATTGCCCCACCACGAAAAGTATAACGTTTCACATTGGATGGACAGAAATTTTGTAGGTGGATTTTAAGGTTAACATTAAGACCCTGATTGATCAGATGAAAAGACAGCCAGATTTTTTTTTAAACCAACTTCGGTAAATTGTAGTAAGGAGAAGTTAGGAGAGAGTTGCTTCCGAGACGGCGAGGTGAGCAGAGCTGTGCTGCCCGCCGCCCCCTGACGAACACTGACAAGGTAATGAACGCACGCGATGCCGCATAACAGCGCATAAAGCTTCACTCAGAACTGCAGAAGTCTCATCTGTTACACCCCCTTGTTGCTTAATACTAGTGTCGATCGTCAATTAAACCTCATGGTGTTCACATTTGCCACTTGAAGTAAAAATCTGAAACGCGATGATTTTTCTGTTATATTGTTATTGAGAATCCACATCAGCCACTGTAATTTACGAAAAGGTTAGATAAGTAATTAAAGATAATTGAGGGTCACTGTAGACCATTTTCATAGTTTTCTCTCTTGTGAAAATTTAAACCTAGATAATAGATGTGATATGGCATAGGTGTTCCTTCGATCCATTGTAGAAGTTGGAAACCCACTCAGGGAATATTCGTTCACATTTTTGTTGAACGCAGTTGGTTTTTATCATCGTGTATTAAAACATTTCCTTTTATCAATAGTGCAATTTATAAACAATGTTTTGTGAGTAGAATAAAATTTCCAATGGTAAACTTAACTGGTTATTTTACCAGCTAACTAAAAATAGGAAAGCCTTGAACCCCTTCCACTAAATTTAGTTAGTATTAAGATTCTTTTACAGGGAGTGCAGTGGAGCTGACGTTGAAATCATTAAGTATTTGGTTATATCATCGCTAGTCTCACTGAACTCTTCTGAACTCTACATGTCATGTGTGGTCTGGCGTCTCCTTACCAGCAACAGGTTCCAGGTTCAAACTAGTCAATTCCCTAAAAAACACACTCAGAGCGTCGTTGCGCTTAAGTGGTAGGGAGACACGACTTAGAACAACAGACACCACGCAGAATGTTAGAAATTGTGGCTGCCAAAAATGGCTATGATCGTTTCATAGTAGATAGTATTTTTAGTAGGAAAACCAATAAGAGTGTCACTAACTTAGGCTTTTCTAATAACGAACCGAATGAAAAAAAAAATTGTTTCTCCAAACAATTTCTGGGTCCAATTTCTTACAGAATACAGCGTTTACTTCAAAATAAATATAGCTGTAGAATAGAATTCTCCAATAGTAGTTCTTTAAAAAGTAATATCATAGATAATTTGAAACCTATGCTTTCCCCTCTGCATAATTCTGGTGTCTATAAAATTATTTGAGGCCTATTACATAGGCCAAACAGGCTAAGCTATTTCGACAAGATTTAAGGAACATCTTCTCGGCAAAAAAGGCACCAATGTTCACAATCCAACTTTCGCTGACCATTTATTAATCACAGGGCGTAATCCTAAAGACGTAAAAGACGTCCAGATCCTGCACTCGTAGAAAAAAGGCTTCAGGCTTGACATCTTAGACGAGCTAGAGGTTTTTAAACACCTATCTCTGTAGGACGGTCTCATTCTGAACGAAAATTTGCAATTACGCAATAAAAATTTATTTCAAGGTATAGAGCCAATAATTCAAAAATGGCCTGAAGGCGATACTCTCCTTAGTGTAGACTCTTAAACATCGTTTTCCCTTCCAATTTTACATTTTTCATATGGTTTTGAACTATATTTCATTTATAAATTAAGACCGTTACGGTATGTTGTAATTTTCATGCACTTATTCCTGTTGTTGCCTGTAATGTAAAATTGTGTATACAGTGCCTCATATGCTCTTGTCTGTAATTCGATCACTTGTTGCTAGATGGCGCGAGTCTGTTTTCGTGTCCAACTCATGGCTGCCTTGGCCTGTTAGCCGTCTAGTCTGACGGTAGCGGCGGTTTGATGCAGTTTGTTCGGCTCTAAGCGACCTCCTTACTGCCATTGTATTTCGGTGGCACATTTTATTCCAATTGACAAACATGTTATATTTTTACAGTTTAATTTTTATTCTTGTGATTATTTCAATTTGACAAGAGCATTTTTGCTCAAATGTTTTTCACCTATGGTATGATTACATTAAGTACACTGTTTGTACAGTATATTGAAGTAATGCTATTAAGTGTATTGTGTTTTTGTGCCGTGCCATTATATTTTCTTGGTAAATCGTATGTAATTTTTATTCTAATGAAAACCGCCTTAGAGCTCTGGAAACCATGGTCAACTTGACAACAATTTTATGCAGCCTAGATTGCTATACGCACGTTCTGTAATTAAGTTAACACACGGCTGCTGGACTTCAGCCTATAACAATGCTTAAAATTTCAAGATTCAGAAGGATGTAGGTTGTGGTAGTTACTCGTAGGTGAAGAGGCTTGCAAAGGATGGGGTAGTATGGAGAGCTGCATAAAACTGCTAGTCTTACGTATTTTCTGGAGTAACTCATCACTTGCGGTCGACACATTGGCCCTCTTCAAGAAATTATTCATTTTAACAGCACAATAGCCATTATCTCCACTGTGTGTATTCTCAGTGATTCACAACCCCACAACAGGCCAGCAGTCCGCCCACCCAACCGCCGCCCCACACCGAACCCAGGGTTATTGTGTGGTTTGGCCAGGGTGGACACCCCCCGCCGCTCCTCAGAGAACGTCACATATCGGACGAGTGTAACCCCAAATGTTTGCGTGGTAGAGTAATTATGGTAATTATGGTGTATGAGTACGTGAAGACAGTGTTAGCGCAGCAATCAAATGGTTCAAATGGCTCTGAGCACTATGGAACTTAACTTCTGAGGTCATCAGTCCCCTAGAACTTAGAACTACTTAAACCTAACCAACCTAAGGACATCATCCACGCCCGGGGCAGGATTCGAACCTGCGACCGTAGCGATCGCGCGGTTCTAGACTGAAGCGCCTAGAACCGCTCGGCCAACCCGGCCGGAGCGCAGCAATCGCCGACACAGCATAACTGAGGCTGAATAAGAGGAGCCAGCCCGCATTCGCCGAGGCAGATGGAAAACCGCCTTAAAAATATCACATGCTGGCCGGCACACCAGACCTCGACACAAATCCACCGGAGCGATTCGTGGCGAGTACTGGCACGCCTTCCTGTTCGGGAGGCAGCGCGTTTTTTTTTTTTAATTTTCTTTTTACATCGCTGATAGTACAGATACGAAAGAAACATGCTTCTCTATCAATGAAATGAAATTCACGTCGGGGGCATCACCTGATCAGCACCTGATATTCGATAGAGCAATAGAGCCATCTATAGACCCGTTCTCCAGACTCTGGCGTAAGATTGGGTCGTATTCTCGAAAATAACTATGGTTCCGTTAAGTGTGATCGACGTCTGTCTCGGCTTACTTCGTCTATCTCATCCCTCACCCGTCACACGCAAACTGGCCGGCCGGTCGGTAAATGTCCGCCACAGATAATTAGCGAAGTCTTGACCATATTTCTTATGCTGTTGCAGTTTCGCGTGTCTATCCAGGAGGAAATGCCAAAAAATCCATTTTGTCCTTTTCCCATTCGTTGTAGACGTAGCCCACAACAATTCCCCGTACCCATGTCACTGCATTTGTTGTATGGACCGGAAAATAAGATTCTTGTGGGAAAAGGAGTGTGTCCGAAGAAATTGTGAGGGGCGGTGCGTAACAGGAACGTCAATATCTGTCGAGCCAAGTGCCACACGGGATCCGCCTCACTACATGCTAAGCGATGTTCATCAGTTTCCGATGTTGCACAGCTCAAACATAATGGAGTGTCTGCCAAATGAGTCGCGTGCCGCCGTTGATTCGTTGCGAACTTCCTGTTTACTACCAGATACCATGCTGAGCGTACCGAAGTTGGGAGGTACACGTTCCGTACAATGCGCCATACCTGTCGGCAGTTCTCGTCTGGGTACTTCATTTCCAGGGTATTCCTGGGGCACCGGCGCAGTAATATTTGGTACCCATCACGCGTCGTCGGCAGTCGGTGTTGGGAAGGCTTCTCTGACATAGCTAAGCTCCAAAAAGAAAGACTTGAAATATGATACCTTCGGTGAAATATGGCGGACGTTGACTGGGAGCATCATTGAAGTGGGCGCCAGTGCATCGGCCAACGCACCCGAGATACTTCGAAATTGGCCGCGCCATTGTCGAAAACCCGTACTGACGAATAGCGCCCGTGCCTTTTCATATAAATTCTCCAGACCAAGTCCACTCTCTCCAGGTGGTAGCGTAAGCGTTGTGTATTGATCTTAAACAGGTGACCCACACTCACGTAAGTTCCTAAAGTTGGTTGTATCCGCCTTGCCATTGTGCACGTGAAAGGCAGGACATGCGCTACGTGAGTGAGTCTCGGTGCTAGGTACACGTTAACATAGTCCACCCTCTGAATCATATCCAACACTCTTAATTTCTGTAGCAGCACCATTCTCTGCAACAGCTTAAATAGGTGTCAGTAACTGTCCGTTGCTGTCCGCTGCACATCTGAGTGGAACGTGACACCTAAACATTCATATGGTGTTAACTAACATGAGCGGGCCTTCCTCCCCCTGTCGTAATCCTCGACCGACATTCATGCAGCGTGACTTCTGTAGATAAAGCACGCTTCCCGCCGCCATCCCGTATCGATGTATCCATGCCAACACCGTACGTACTTCGTTGCCTGTCCGTGCCGGCAGCATCACATCATCAGCATAAGCGAGAACGTGAAATGTCAGCTGTGGCAACTGCACTCTCTCCAGCCGTTTTCGCAGACCATATAGTCAGGGTTCCAACGCCATCGCATACAAAAATATCGAAAGGGGACAACCTTGACAAACTGACCGTGAAATGATATCGTAGTCAGTGCCCCGCCCATTCACTGAGACCTTGGATCGTACGTCGTGTAACATTCCCATGATCACTAGAATGAAGGCTTGTTGGATTCTCAAACTGCCCATCACGGCGTGCAAAAAGATATGATCCACCCTGTCGAACGCATGATCGAAGTCAATAGAGACTAGTGCCCCGCGCAGTCGGCACGTCGCTGCTAATGCGACGATATCTCGGTAGTCACCAAGCGCCGTATGGACATTACTCTTACCGCCGAAGCATGTTGACCCCACGCCTATCAGAAATTGAAGATTTCAGACAAGCCCCAAGGATGCGTGCGAAAATATTGTGGTTGCAGTTCGGGAGAGTTAGTGGTTTATAATCTTCTGGCCTTCTGCCACCTCGTGGTTTGGGTATTGGGATGACTGTACCCTCCGTGAATTCTACAGGTATCTCAGTCTGCGGTAACAGGAGTTCGTTATACATCTGAAGCCACGTCTGTCCCATGAAGTATGCAAAGGCGCGGTAAAATTCAATTGAGAAGCCGTCCTGTCCTGGGGACTTGTTCAGAGCTCCCCTGGCAATTACGTCTGTCAGCTCGTCCTCCGTTATCTCTGTGGTGAAAGTCTCTGAATCCAGTGGTGGTCCTCTATCTGGCATTTCGGAGGTGACATGACTTAATGTCTCGTGGTTCACTTGTACAGGTCCATATAATTGGCGGAAGTAGTCGGTAAACACTTGCGCAATGTGACGTTGGGTTACAACTTGCTGGACAGTTTCACAGATTATTTCCCTGATCAATGTCCTTCGTCGTCGTTGGCATTCACGCACTACGTGGTGCATTGAGGAGGCTTCGGCAGCAACTGTGTCCGTCAATCTCGCCCGGACCATTATCCCTTCCATTCTTAGTCTCGTCAGCTGTAATAACTTGGCTTTAATCCTGCGCATGGCCGTGTGCCTTTCCGGCGAGAGCTGCAAAATAAAAATCCGCCGTCGCGTAGTTCTTCTGCGATTTGTCCTGCCCGTATCGTATCACCTTTCTCTGTAACGTTGGTTTTGCGCATTTGATCCACCACTGGAGAACCGAGGTGTGTGCCCGTTGACGGCGAACGCAGGTCTACCCGAGCTTCTCTAACGATCGGTGACATGTAGCGTCATGTAAAAGTGCTCTATTCATTTTCCAGTGACCCTTACTCAACCATATCTTCTGCCGCGTTAGTGAAATCGTACAGACGTATGCCATACGAGTCGTAAAAGCCCCTGGTCAGATTTCGGCATCCAGTATCGCCGTCCTCACATACACTCTACCAAGTCTACTTGCCGAGGGCCCGTAACACACGTGTAACCCGTTCTATCACCGTGCTGCAGTTCCCAGGTATCCAGAAGCGCCATTTCGGTAATCAAAGCGCGCATTTACACGCATTGCACATAATGAGGTACTTGGTCCTTTTGGGAGATGACACTATTAAAGTCGTCGCCCACTACGTAATTGTCATATCTGCCGGCGAACAACGGTGGTATCTATTCGGTGTAAAAGGTCGCCCTTTCTCTTCTTTGTGTTGTGCCAGACGGTGTGTATAAATTGATGAAACGAAAGCCGTCGAAGTGATCGCTATTCAATGTGACGAAGGAAGAGGCATGACTTCCTCCACTCCTATTCCTTCCCTGGTGAGGATCGCCACACCGCGTCCTCTCTCATCGTGCACGGAATAATGTGCGTGTAACATATCTTTCAGCATTTGAATTTTAAATGGTGTCCGAATGCCATTAATGTTGATCGTCGCAATGCGGTACGCCTGGCGTGTGGTCATCAGTTGGAGGCGGGTATCATCAAGCGATGGTGTAGAAAACCGAACTGCTGTCGGTCATCGGAGCCCCCGTCGCTCCTCACCACACCAAGTTGTTCAACATTCCCCGGCCCTCTCCGGCGCATGGCGTCCGTGTCTCAATCATGCTCCTGTTGGTCCATTTCCTGCGTCCAGTCCCCCAGCAGATTTCCAGAGCCGGCAGATGTTGGACAATCGTCATCACCACTTCTGCCTTCCGATCGCTAGAAGGAGAAATCAAGTTATCGTCGCTCTGCAACCCCTGCACCGTCATCTCGGTACCTGTTGAATCCACTGGTCGCAGGTCGACACTGCCGTTGTCGTCCACTGTGCCCTCGGGACTATGGCTATCGTCACCAGAAATCAGTCGTCGCTTCTTTCTTCTCTTCGGTGAACGCTGTTTCCGTTACCTTGCTTCCACGTCGGCTGTTTGGATGGCGTATCCTCCGTCTTGGGCCTGGCTGCCACCACGGTTGAGCCTGGAGCGGCCTTCAGCTGCATCTCTTGTATGGGGTCCGGTGTCTGCTGTGGTTGAACCGGTGGTCTGAGTTCCAATCCGTTGGTTTCCATGTTCTCTATAGGGTGTAGCTGCTGGCGCCCATCGGAAATCTCCGTCACTTCTTCTCCGAGGGCCTCCACAAAGTTCATCGGTAATACATTGTTGTAGCGCCTGAAAGTCATCCCGCAGAGTTTGCACTAAACGGAGCTGGAGGTATTCCGAGCGGACTTGACCTTCTTTTCCGCACCCTGAGCAAGTGCAAGGTTGTCCATCATATATTATAATAGCTCGACAGCCCCCTATATACATATAAGAGGGAACGTGCTTTCTCTGTTCTCTGCGTATTTGTCTCACCCCATTTAGGACAGGGTATGTGGTAAAACTCGCCCATTTTTCGGCCACATGGGATAGAACTTTGCCGAATGGTCGAAAGACGTCGATCACAATTTCAGACGGTTCCTCAAACGGAACCTCGAAGACCCATATGCTGCGTAGCCCCATTCCCACGATAGCCGGCCGGAGTGGCCGTGCGGTTCTGGGCGCTGCAGTCTGGAACCGAGCGACCGCTACGGTCGCAGGTTCGAATCCTGCCTCGGGCATGGATGTGTGTGTTCTCCTTAGGTTAGTTAGGTTTAATTAGTTCTAAGTTCCAGGTGACTGATGACCTCAGAAGTTAAGTCGCATAGTGCTCAGAGCCATTTGAACCCATTCCCACGTATTCGACTGTAACGGCACCAACATTCCCGTCGGCATGAGAGAAACTGGAGCACGTCCATATCTCACTACTGACTTCTAGTATCAGCCACACGCAGTTGACGTCAACAAATGTATGGGCCTGAAGATGACGTTGTTACAACGTTGAAACTAGCTGCCAAAATAAAATCGACACCTTTAATACAGCTGGAGGAATTTCTTCATTTTTAATATAAATTTATACCAGCTGACGTCCCACTGTCCTCCGCTTCAACTATGGATGTACGAAGATGAAATGACATCCGTTCGTCTCTCGTTGCAGAAGTCTTTCACAAGCCGCCTCGTCGATATGCTTGACATAGACGACGCTTGAAACGATCGATAAATGGATTTCCGCCATTTCCCGTGGATCAATTTTAACCTCTTCTCTTAAAGAAAACGTTCAATCTCGTGTGCCTTTGGTCGTGTATGGTCGTTCACAAAACGTAACTTCAGAATCTTTTTTCTGTACGAGTGTGCCATCCCGTTCTAGATGCAAAACACCGCAAACACGAAGCTGCTCCGGCGTAAACAAACAGGCGCGCGAACCGCAGCGCGGCCGGAGGGCAACACGGTCGGCACTTTGTCACTGCCGAAGGCAGACTGCGCGTTAGATCGCGCGGCTAGCCGGGCGGGCTACCATCACCACACTTACATCGCTAATGTAACTTATAAGTAATCGGCCACAATTTCAGATGAATAGTGGTGTCTATATATATATACAACACTTGAGGGAAAAAAAGTAATATCCACATCTCTTGAACAACTTCTTGTGAACAGTAATGTCTGCTATTAAAAAGAAACTAGTATTTATGTCTAGTTGTATGAACGGGACTAAAACATTATGTGTTGATTCACGATAACACCAATCATGTATAACATATTCTGCAAACTGCCTCGTTCAGCAACATTTCGATAAAAAATCTTTCGAATTATCTATGGAACACGTACTTCCTACCGAAGAGATTCTAGAAAAAGAGTTCTACCGATTCTCGTTTCCCAGGTGGGCACAACGAAAGCAATAGAATTTTTGTGAAAACGTTTGAGCTTGGGTACAACGCAGCTTGATGTATGTGATGAAGGCTATGAATGTTTGCAAAATCTCCTGTTATTAATTTATTTATTTATTCAAACATTTTATATGACCACTTTCAGCGACTTGCTGCTCATTAACTGCGGCTAGACTGCATACATTGTGTAACAGAGTTACAACTACCAATTTTCGGCCGTTGTTCAGAAATATTTTCTGAGGAAAGTATACGTGACCTGTAACCTCTTCCGGCTCGTTACGGAGTAGTAACGTAATAACTATTTATTCAAACTGATTCCCCAATTGCATTCGTTTCGGTGAAAATACCTTCACAACAGTGAAACAGATGCAACAATACTGTGACGTAGCTGCCGTCGCAGCGGGAAAAGCTTAGTAGAGCGCCGCTGTCTCCCTCATTCAGTGAACCAATTCACGAGATGCATAACGGCCAAATATCCGTCAGTAAACATATCCACACTGTTGTGAGCTAGTGTAAACGTACAGCTAAAGTTGCCGGAAAAACAAACGCGAAACAAAACCGAGAATTGCTGAATGCTTGCTTGGAGGCAAATATTAAAGTGGATATTACTCTTGTCAACAGCAGGTACCGTTAGTGCATGGAATAAGTTTGCTTCCAAAATAGACTCAAAGCCCATACCGTCGACGTTTGTTGTGCGAATATTTTCAGAGCCATTGACATACATGGATGAATAGGGATAAGAAATCAACGGGCCTCCGCTAATTTAGTCGGTGGAGCATGGGTTTACACTATAGTATTTTGTGGTGGAGATAGAAGTTTATTCTTTTGTATTCCTTCATCCAGCTATGTTTATCGCTCTATATATAACGCAATGTCCTGACTGACTGACTGACTGACTGACTCGTCATCGTCCAGCCCAAACCGCCAATGACTTGAAATTTGGAGATGGTGCGGACCTAATACGGTAGGCCTCGTGTAAGAAGGGATTTTTAGAAATTCGAAATTCTAACGGGGCGAAATAGGAGAGGAAATATTTAAAAAGAAAAACAAGTAGCTATTATCGGAATTTTGAACGTAGAGCACGATAATTGGCACTTACAAGGGAACCTCCCCATCGCACCCCCCTCAGATTTAGTTATACGTTGGCACAGTGGATAGGCCTTGAAAAACTGAACACAGATCAATCGAGAAAACAGGAAGAAGTTGTGTGGAACTATGAAAAAATAAGCAAAATATACAAACTGACTAGTCCATGCGTAAGATCAGGAGCGCCGTGGTCCTGTGGTTAAGGCGAGCTGCTGCGGACTGAGAGGTCCTTGGTTCGAGCCTTCCCTGGAGTGAAAAATTTATTTTCGCAAAGTTATAATCTGTCCGTTCGTTCATTGACGTCTCTGTTCACTGTAATAAGTTTAGTGTCTGTGATTCTATGATTTTGAGAAGCTGCACAGGTACACAGAGCAGTATTGTTTACGTGATCGTGTGTCAATTATCAAAGTTCAGGTACTCACACATAATCAACTTAGCTCTCCAAAATTCCAGGACATGTGCAGATTTGCTTGGACATATGCAGGATTTGACGGTCTACACACGGAAAAATTTGAAAACGTTAAAAACATATGTTTTGACAGAGCAGAGGCAAAACTGTGCGACTGTGAAACTGTTGCACTCATTTGTTGCAGGTTATGTGACAAACACTTGTGTTGTCATCACTGTTTTGGGAGTGATTATCACATCCACTTGAAAACCTAAATCGGGCAAGGTAGAAGAACCTTTTTGCTCATTCACCAAGTGTACAAGTTAGGTGGGTCGACAACATATTCCTGTCATGTGACGCACATGCCGTCTCCAGTGTCGTATAGAAGATATCAGACGTGTTTTCCTGTGGAGGAATCGGTTGACCTATGACCTTGCGATCAAATGTTTTTGGTTCCCATTGGAGAGGCACGTCCTTTCGTCTACTAATCGCACGGTTTTGCGGTGCGGTCGCAAAACACAGACACTAAGCTTATTACAGTGAACAGAGACGTCAATGAACGAACGGACAGATCATAACTTTGCGAAAATAAAGAAAGTCAACTTTTCACTCGAGGGAAGACTTGAATCAAGGACCTCTTGTTCCGCAGCTGCTCACGCTATCCACGGGACCACGGCGTTCCTGAGCTCTTATTATCCTTGATGTTGCCTGTCTTGGGCATGGACTACTCAGTTTGTATATTTTGCTTATTTTTTTCATAGTTTCACACAACTTCTTCCTGTTTTCTTGATTGATCTGTGTTCAGTTTTTCAAGGCCTATCCACTGTGCCAACTTATAATTAAATCTGAAGGGGGTGCGATGGGGAGGTTCCCTTGTTAGTTTCTCGGTCGGAAATAAAGAAACATTGGTGTTGAACTTCTCGATTACAAATGGAAAAGTACGTGTTTCAATGTTTCTGGAAATTCATCCTCTAAGGGAGTGCAATAGGGGATGAAAATTCATTTCGTTAGATTAAAAAAATATACTTAAAGCTAAAAATATGCAAATTGGTATTTCACTTCTCGGATAGATATAAAGAAATATATGTTAGCGGACGAAAGTTGTTATGGAAATGTCTCCACATGAACGCAAAAGGCGTGATTAAGAAAACCTTTAGATCCCAACTACCAGAATCGCATTTTGATCAGAAGTATTGTACATTCGGAAAGAGCCATGCTTTCGTGGCGTTAACTAGCGCGAAAAGTTTAGAAGGTGTTGCAATTTGTGAACACACAAAAATTCGATTAAAGGAAAACAAAAAGAAAATTCTCTGCAGGCCAGAGAGTCTACGCGAGCGAAGCAGCAGACGCTAAGCTCGTTATTTCTGTGTTTACTTACTGCCAATTTAAGCAACTGCGGCTTCTTCTTGAGGCACTCTAGCACTGGGATCAGTGTGATTTACGACGGGAGAGCAAGGTAGGACTTAGTGTTTAAGCTGTGTTTAATGAGACATTTGAAGAGTAAATCCAGTTAATGATCGCCTGCATCATTCGGTGTGGTAAACGTAAGACTTAAAGTATATCCTTACGGTGATATATCAAATCGGTCACAGTGCTAAATACTTGAACATGAAGCTTTAGTTGCTTGGAATTCAATAGCAAATGTATACAAATAATAAACACAGCCTAACGGAGGAAAAATAAGAAAATACCCTTTTCTTCCTCATAACAAATATATTTTCAACAATGAATATGCAAAAATGCTAGGGCTATCGAAACAACTATATTATATATGTTGGAAAAATAACGGAAAAATTTGTATTGGGGTTAAGTGGCGAATTCAGGTCTTTTAACCGAACTATGTATCACAGATTTTAAATCGTATCGTATAGAAAAAAAATTTAAAAAAATAAACTCAGTGTACAATGATGGAACGAAAGATGCTAATGAGATGCGTCGGGGAGCCTTGCAGCATCAGTATTAGGACCATTGTTATTTTTCACTTATATAAAATAAACGTGAGCACTAGATCAAGAAACCTAGCATTAGGTAGGAATAAAGTCCGCCTGTGTAGCCGAGTGGTCAACGTGACAGATCCTCTTGTGCAGAAAATGGGTTCGATTCCCGGTACTGCCAGGGATTTTTCCTCAATGGGAGGACTCGACTGGGGGTGTACTCAGTCTCGTGATGCGAATTGAGGAATTACCTGATTAAGACATAAGGATTTTGACAACGGTTGGAAGTGTTGTGTACTGGCCCATGCCCCTCAAAACGGCATCTGATGATACTGCGGATGACATGGCGGTCGGTCGATAGTTTTCTTTCTGTTAGAAAAAAAACTTTATGATATTTGTTAATAATCTTCAAGCTGTTTATAGCTTTAGACAGCAAGACAATTCTCAAGCAATCCTAGCAGTTGTGTTAGTGAAGGTAAAGCTTGCATATATGTACCAACGATTTTAAGATGTGACAGTTACACGGTGCACCTAACGAAATATAAAGAGAGCCATGAGTGACTTCAGTACCTCATACTTCAAGTAACTTGAAGCTGTGATGGACAAAAGTGCGTACTCATAACTATGACACTGGTTGTAATCAACTGGCGGGGAAGGAGATTCGAAGGGGAGATTTGGGCGACTGCAAATATTTCTGAATTCCATATTTTCATTCCAGTTAAAATTAGCAAAATTCCCAAGAGTACTAACAACTAATATTACTATTACTAGCACTGCTATTAACTACTTTCTGGTACTTTCATATTCAGCTACATGGTACTGGTCACTGTTCAGTACACTTCTCATTTCCTGAAACTTCCAGAGTGAAAATAATTCTGCACCCATTTCTTTATCTGGATCATTGCTTGTCTTGATCAATACTCCCATCGACAGAGCTATAGAAGCTTGGCTGACTGCCCTCCTTAGAGCCTCAATTCTGACAGCACGTCTCCAGCAATGGAAATCAAGAGAGGGTTGCCGCGAGTACGCAGAAGCTCTAGTAATCTGTGACCGAGGTGAAACTGCGTCACAAAGTCTACTTACCGAGGCAGGCCGCGGCCGTACGTAACAGCACGTGACTATTAAGGACTTACAAGAGCCAGCATGTGTCTCCGGCGAAAAGCGACTATCTGTTTCAGAGGAGTATAATAATTCTTAACTGTGTGTTGAAATGCACTCATAGTAAAAGAAAATCTAAGACCTATAGTTGGTACCTTTTCATCTATGCATTGATTTTCCATGAGCCCTGCACGGAGCCAATTAGTGTGACGTCGCAAGTTCGTTGCGGGGCCCGTATTTCTCGTAGGCCCCGTCTACCTAAGATAGAAGTAAGGAAACTCGTGGACCGCTGCAACAACTT
Organism: Schistocerca nitens; assembly: GCF_023898315.1. Taxonomy (NCBI): domain Eukaryota; kingdom Metazoa; phylum Arthropoda; class Insecta; order Orthoptera; family Acrididae; genus Schistocerca; species Schistocerca nitens. The sequence continues at coordinate 839,272,927 of NC_064615.1, forward strand.
GTAACATACCCACCGCCCCCCCCCCCCTCTCCGCATTACTATAATAATCGACACCCGGAATTTGTAGCCGGGTATCGGTACTTTGAGTTACACAAAGAATAAAAATCATGCCACTATGGCACCTTTTCCAGTTACGTAATTGTACTATATAATACTATGAATTATATTTAAACAAAAGTTACGAATAATTAAATAATATATAAATGTGGAACATAATAATCACTATGAACCATAAACATTTACTCAGAATTATAATAATCAGTATATAATTCAATTGATTACAAGTAGTTATAAATGTTAGCATCGTTATTACTTTCGCTAATTAACTGCAGTTAGATCTCGAAACTTCAGTTTGGAAAACGTTATTGTAAATCGACCAAAAAGCAAGAACCAAATTTAAATTCAAATGATTTCAAGTGATATGTAATTTCAAACCCAAATTTACAAACCATAATTAATATCATTTCTAAAATAATTAATTGATCATTGTTAGCACATGTAATTAACTCCATTACTTACTTTTGGATGCAAATTTCAAAGTTATGAGCCATTAAAGAGGTTAAACATCTTGTGTATATATTACTTAAATGTTAGCAATACTTTCCGATCGATAATTGATTGTATTTATTAAATTAATGAAAATCATTATTGTAAAAAAAGTCATATTTAATTTTCTATCTTAAATTGTACAATTTCTAACCTAAAACTCATCAGTAATGAACTAATATTTTATGCTGTAAGTAGTCTGATTGTCAACCTTTTGTATATTTGTAACTTTTAATTGTAACTGTTGATTTCACGATGGTGTAATATTGATTGGAATATATATAAGCAAATGTGGCAATGCAGCGTCAGTTTGCCTAGGGGTTCACTTTGTAGTGAAGTCTTTTCGGTCAGTAAGTCAGCCTGTCAGCTGTTGGATTGTCAAAGAGATTATATATGAAGTTTGATGTATTCTGCAATGACTTTGGGAAAATGTTATCATCAAAAAATAAACCTCCACAAATTGTATGACCTGGAGTTTTAATTAGAAAGAATCACCAGCTACCCGACTCAGGCAATTTACAAGGTAAGTACAACAAAAATACTTTGTTATGCACCGCTCTTACCTACGTCCACTCCAGGTGCAAATATATAAGTAATTATATTAACGCACCGGTAAATAAATCATATGCATTCATAAAGTAAGGGAGATGTCATAAACGTTAGATAGCGGCCGGCCGGTATATTGAAGTTGTGGCTGCGACCGCGGAGGGCAGAAGGCAGTCCTGAGCTGAGAGACATATAAGCAGCAAATAGAGTAAAGATGAACCAAGGAAGTGCTTTGCTAGATTTCACGCTAGAAAAAGAGTCAGACAAGATGACTTACTGCCTTATCGGTGGATGATATTAACCAACGTATAGTAGCAACATCGAAACGCATCGCAAAGCCTTTGATGCATGATGAAGTCTCGAGGTAGATGTTAAACGGCTTATGATAATCTTAATGATAGTGGTTCAGAAGCTTTCCATAAAGTAAATAATATTGTTTCTGTCCGGAAATCATATCAAGTAGGAAAATGAACTGACTGTACGTCATTATCGACTGGGAGACTCCGTCTAGCGTGATTCAGCTGCCTGGTGCAAGTTATTCTATCTCACTTGTATGTTGATAAAGTAATATGTAATCTGTTTTACAGTATGAGGAACATTACTTTATAGAGCTTTGTGCCGCAAAAAGCACCCTTGAATGTAAGGTAATTTTTAAGGTCCTGGGAGCTGCAAACTGGCTGTATGCATTTGAGGCTATAGCTCCACTGTGTATAATGATTTAGGTCGCTAGTGCTGTAGACACACAGCCTTCTGGATCTTGTCATAGGTTTTGTGGGAAGGTAATCCTATTTGTCTGTGAAGTAGACACGTCACGATTAATAAACAACGGCTAGTTACAATGATGCAACCTCACCGCTCGCGACAGCAACAGAACTCCTGTTTAAGTAAACATTTTGAATTTATTTTTTTCAGCTCTGTACGTCGTTTCTCGCAAGCGCTTATCCAGCCATACATAAATCTGCTTTCAGATTTCTTTGTTGCATATCCTGCTCCACTTTTTTTTTTCATTATGGTCATTTTTATGTTCTTAGGACGTTGCTAACATAGTACTTCTTTTGGCCATCTTTCATTCCCTAAGCTCATCGTCTGCCCATACCATTTTAAACACCGTTTTTCCACTGCTTGAGTGATATACATGGTAGCTCTCTTTCACTTTTTGATTTCTTTTCTTTATTTGGGAACTACTCTCGGCTTGAACTAAATTTCTTTTTAACAAATCCGTTGGTATGGCTTCAAGTCTTCTGTTTTGTCATTTACCAGGATTTCGCTCTACATAAACAAATGCTTTATATTAATGACTCATACCTTCTTTTCTTGTCTTTTTTATCGGGACAAAGAATGGAATTCAGCTTATTGATTGCTTGTTTACCTTGTCCTCCACCTTATTTCTTGTTTACTGGAACCCTAATCGGAGGTTATAACTCCCAGGTATTTTAGTTTTGAGACGGCTCAGTAGTTTATCCAGCTGTGATAATGTCATGTTGTTCAATTTGAATAGAAATTTATTTTGTTTTAGATAATGTTATTGTCAGTCCGCTCTGATTATCTGTATTTACTTAATTTGTGTGCTTCACGTCAGAATCTGCAACCGATATTATTTGATGATCGATGAACAAAAGTCTATAGGTAATCCCAGTCTATATCTAGGCCCATTTCTCCACACTTTTTATTAGTTCTTTGAGAACTTTAGCTAAAATCTGAACAGATTATGTGCTACTCACCATCCTCACCTAAGGCCTTTGATTGGTCATATTACTCGGGATACTTCTTTTGTTATTTTAATTCTTGTATCTGATCCCTCGTAAACTTACTTAAATGGAGCAACATATACTTTATTTATTGTTCTCTCATCGCGATATCGGAATAGATTCTTTGTTGATACGGTGTCATATAGCGTTTTGCAAACCTATGAACATGATATGTGTGTCTCTTCCCGTGACTATTTTTTTGTTATCTGTTATAAGCCCAACAGCAATTATATTATCGCCACAGGATCAACCTGCGGTGAAGCCACTCTACTCTTCTATTATAATTTCATTTTCCCGACGTTCTTTTACAATTCGACCATACAGCTTTCCTACTGATGTAGTAAACAGTACTGTTTACAACGTACTACGTTGGTGTACAGGAAAATAATTTTATATAGAAAACTTGATGGCTATCAAACGGGGATACACCCTCAAATTAATCCACGAAAGTCACCCAAGCTACAGAGCATGCATGCCGCGCGAGATTTTGGATATCTTCTCACCTTTTTACACTACTGGCTTAGTTGGTCAGTTTTTTATTTCTATTTTTTGTATTTAGTAGATTAAAGTTTTCCGTGAGGGTAATGAGAGAAAAAATAGTTTTTATAAACGCCATGCTAAGACTAGTTACTTTCACAATTCGAGCTAAGCGTAAGTTTTGCAAGCATAGTACTCTCGTAGTAATAACTTCAGGGAAACTAAACGATTTAATTTTTAGTTTTGCTCTGCTGGAAAAAAAAGCTTGAGGTAAAATTTACAAAAATGTCAAATTCACAGTTTTTCAGTGCAAGAACCATTTGTGTTTAATATTCAAGGACGATTCTCCTGATAACAGCAAATTAACTTCGGAGAGTTAAGATGGAATAAGCCGGTGGCGTAAGCAGTAGAAAGCATATTCAAAATTGCGCACGTTGCACTTGCGCTGTGTCTTAGATGGCCTTTGTAGGCCAATTTGAGTATGATTTTCACAAGGGA